>NW_027180691.1:0-50000 GCF_040956055.1 Brachionichthys hirsutus | reverse complement strand
GGCAAGTTCTGTTCATGTTCTCCCCGGTAACGGACAAAGCGGTTCAGACGAATGAATGAATGAATAATATGTAGTATCTTTGATGATTACTTGAATCCTTCAAATTAAATATAAACTTAATGTGCTCTTATTTAACGTGGCCTCAGTCATTTCACTCCGCAACAACTAAAGGCTGTTACAAAAACCAATTGTGTCTGAAAAATGAGTGAAGACACAGAATGAAGTGTGAAGTGACACAAAGACAAACGTCCTTCCTGTCCCAACTGCTGCCCGCTGCATTCAGAATGATCAAAGTATTAGGATTATCACTGGAGCCCATCACAAACAGGCCATGAGGAGCGTTAGACCCTCAGAGTGGAAGTGCCCCCCCCCCCCCCCCCCCCCACACACACACACACACACACACACTCACTCACCTGTTGCCTCAGCTGTCCCCAATCAAGCCTCCATTTATACGCCAGCCTCGGCCTCATTGTTCGTCGTGCTTCATGTTTGACCTTCCAGCATTTTGGACGGCCTTTCCCATGTGGACTCTGCCCGTCTCCGACCACCCGTCCCGTTCCCATCCTGGATATTTTCTGTCCGTGACGACGAGCTCCACCTGCTCCTGCCTGGATTCTGTCTGCCTGTCACCTGTTCTGAGTTTTGATGATTCCCGCGTGTGAAATAAAGGTCATTACAATTATACTGTTTATTATACTTTTTAGAATCAAATATCTAAGTGAGGGCGGCACCATATATCATTTATTATATCATTTTGTCTGTGTGTGTGTGAGAGAGAGAGAGAGAGAGTGTGTGTGTGTCTTTGTAGTAATTAAAAATGTTTTTTTCCATCGTTACTCGCGTTGATTTGTGTGTTTTTAGACGGCCAGAATGGATTAATTTGTTTTCAGTTATATTATATTGTAAAAACTGACCTGACATATGAATGATTTGAGTTACGAGCTCTACTCGCTCAAGGAGGCGCTGAGTTACGAGCTCTACTCGCTAAAGGAGGCGCTGAGTTACGAGCTCTACTCGCTAAAGGAGGCGCTGAGTTACGAGCTCTACTCGCTAAAGGAGGCGCTGAGTTACGAGCTCTACTCGCTAAAGGAGGCGCTGAGTTACGAGCTCTACTCGCTAAAGGAGGCGCTGAGTTACGAGCTCTACTCGCTAAAGGAGGCGCTGAGTTAAGAGCTCTACTCGCTAAAGGAGGCGCTGAGTTACGAGCTCTACTCGCTAAAGGAGGTGCTGAGTTAAGAGCTCTACTCGCTAAAGGAGGTGCTGAGTTAAGAGCTCTACTCGCTAAAGGAGGTGCTGAGTTAAGAGCTCTACTCGCTAAAGGAGGTGCTGAGTTAAGAGCTCTACTCACTAAAGGAGGTGCTGAGTTAAGAGCTCTACTCGCTAAAGGAGGTGCTGAGTTAAGAGCTCTACTCGCTAAAGGAGGTGCTGAGTTAAGAGCTCTACTCACTAAAGGAGGTGCTGAGTTAAGAGCTCTACTCACTAAAGGAGGTGCTGAGTTAAGAGCTCTACTCGCTAAAGGAGGTGCTGAGTTAAGAGCTCTACTCGCTAAAGGAGGTGCTGAGTTAAGAGCTCTACTCGCTAAAGGAGGTGCTGAGTTAAGAGCTCTACTCCCTAAAGGAGGTGCTGAGTTAAGAGCTCTACTCACTAAAGGAGGTGCTGAGTTAAGAGCTCTACTCACTAAAGGAGGTGCTGAGTTACGAGCTCTACTCGCTAAAGGAGGTGCTGAGTTAAGAGCTCTACTCGCTGCAGTGTTTAGTCTGCATCTTACGGAGTTAATAAAATAAATTCATAATTGATTCAGACAGTTTACTGATAGATTGCGAAAAATGTCAGTTCAGCTTGATCAGCAGTTCCTTTGCCTCGACGTTACACTCGTCACACAATGGAACTCGATATCCTTTGTCTGGGTTTGGCTCCGCCTCCGATTTCATTTCAGTTTCATCCCTTAACATTAGATGTGTTTCCTCTTAACTGCCACTGATATCAAATCTCTTTCAAACATCCAGCTGGATTGTAGCAAAAAGGGTCATTGGCAGCAGGAATATTGTCTGATTGGTCAACGCACACACAGACACGCACACACACCTACACACACACACACACACACACACACACACTATCATCAATTGCCCTTTCACTAAAACATTGTCACAAGGTCAAAGTATTTGTGGAAGGAACTACGGTGTGCTGGCTTCTTCACACACACACACACACACACACACACAGAGTAGGACTGGAGGGAAAACACAGGACAATGTCTTAGAATATTGCATTGTGACTGAAGTGAAAGTATTTGTCCATCGCTGATCAGAGACCATGGATCTTCCTTCTTATCCAGATCGACTCAGTGGTCCCTTCTGTCGGACCATTTTCTCTCTTTACGCAGTTTCAGAATCTTCTGTAAAGTGTTTAAAGTCCAACGCTAAAGGACGCTTTGTGTCTTCTTGGTTGTCCCGAGCCTCGCCCTGGTCATTTGGGAACGGGATGGCATCTATGTCCCAAACGAAGTTGTTCCATTAATAACTTTATTCCTGCAGCTACACTGTGAGACAAACACAGTTTGCAGTATTTAAATACTATAAGAACACCTTTAACTCTGTTGCTGCAGCCACATTACACCCTTTTACTTTAAGTATGTAATGAAGCTTATAAAGTATGTACTGCTGCATACAGGAAGTACAGACATTGTAACATTGAGTGTTGACCTCTGACCCTTTAGCCCACACATCCATCACAATCCCCAGGTTATTGTTCCGATGATACAAATGAATTGCAGAGCGAGTGCATCGTACTTATACTTCAATCGGGTACTTCTGACTCTGAGGCGCCCTGAATCTGTTTCTGGGATGTTAAATCGTGTCCTAGAATGAGTAGCTTTTTCATTTATTCGTCATTTTCATTCAAATCTGTTTCATAATCCAGACAAATAATTGCATTTATAAGATTACATTAGAGTATTTGTGATGGAAACCAATATGTGATTGATTTTTTTCTCGACTGCTGTGATATTGGATTGCCTCTCCGACTGGATTTATTATGCAGTTATGTGATACTTCTGTTACAAACAGTTTCCTGATATAAAATGATGCTAACAGAACCAGCCCTTGCTGCTAGAGTCTAGTCATTAGTGGTATGTGGAACATTATCCAACCCTGAAAGGATATCTGAGAACACTGAACTTCCACAATGAAAGAAAGCGTTTATCTTTTGTCTTCGTTATCCATCTTACAGGATGTTGTCCAAATAGCGCCAGATAAAACCAAACTAAAGTTGTTTTCAGACCGGACCGAGGAAACTGGGTTCAGACTCGGTTCAGACTCGGTTCAGTCACAACATTGTTACTCTCGCCGAAAGGGAGGCGAGGGTATTGCAATTGCTCCTCGCTCCTGAAAGCCCGGGACTCAGCATTCAGGTCTGGTGATGCTCCAGCACTCAGAGCGGCGAGGAGAAGCCTGACTTCGGGGGTAAAGAGGGCCAAAGCCTCCTATGCTCGGAGAATAGAGGGTCATTTTGCTTCCAACGATCCACGGAGCATGTGGAAGGGCATCAGTACCATTACGGACTACAAAACGAGAGTCACGGAGTGCCCCAGGGACCCGTCTCTTCCTGATGCCCTTAACACAGGGGTGGGCAAACTTTTTGACTCGCGGGCCACAATAGGTTCTAAAATTTGACAGAGGGGCCGGACCAAGCACAGATGGATGGAGTATTTGTGTGAGCTAATATAAATGACACATGAAAGCTATTGCATTAAAGGATTTGGCCTTTTACAGGTAGCATCACAGAGAAAAGGTAAAAGGAATGAGGTTTAATTATAATACAATTTTATTTAATGATATAATTTGGACAAGTTTGGCGGGCCAGATTAAAAAGACCAACGGGCCGCATATGGCCCCCGGGCCTGGGTTTGCCCATGTCTGCCTTAACACCTTCTACGCTCGCTTTGAGGCTTCCAACACGTCGCCCTGCACTAAACTCACGCTTCCACCAGGTGAGCTGCTCCTCAGTCTGGCTGCTGAGGATGTGATGAGGTCCCTGCGGAAGATCAACCCCCGCAAGGCTGCAGGCCCAGACAACATCCCGGGCCGGGTTCTGAGGGACTGTGCCGATCAGCTCTTTGAGGTGTTGACCGACATCTTCAACACCTCATTGTCCCAGGGCTCAGTGCCGACGTGTCTGAAGACGGCCACCGTCATTCCTGTCCCAAAGACCTCCACCTCGGCCAGTTGCTCTGACTCCGATCGTCATGAAGTGCTTTGAGCGGCTGGTGACGGGGCACATTAAGGACAGCGTCGATGACAGCGTGGACCCCCATCAGTATGCGTACCGGAGGAACCGCTCCACTGATGACGCAATCGCTTCTGTGGTTCACGAGGCCCTGAGTCACCTGGAGACCAGAGATGCTTATGCCAGGCTGCTGTTTCTGGACTTCAGCTCGGCATTCAACACCATCATCTCGCAGACTCTGGTCAACAAACTGGTGACACTGGGGCTGAGCCCATCGATGTGCAACTGGGTCCTGGACTTCCTGACGAACCGGCCGCAGACTGTGAGAATCCGCAACATCTCCTCCGCCCCCATCATCCTCAACACCGGCTCCCCTCAAGGATGCGTTCTGAGCCCTCTGCTGTTCACGCTGCTGACGTATGACTGCAAGGCCAAGTACCCGAGCAGTCATATCGTCAAGTTCGCAGATACAGCAGTGGTGGGACGCATCCTCAACAACGACGAGTCGGAGGACATGCAGGAGGTGGAACATCTGGTGCAGTGGTGCAGAGAAAACAACCTCTGCATCAATGTGAAGAAAACAAAGGAGATGTTTGTGGATTACAGGAAAGGAGGCTACACCCCCCCTCCCCTCTACATCGGAGGAGCGGCTGTCGAGGTGGTCCAGAGCATCAGGTACCTGGGCGTGCACATTGCTAGCGACCTGACATGGAGGACTAACTCAGCCGCCTTAGTGAAGAAGGCCCACCAGCGCCTCTACTTTCTGAGGAGGCTGAGTCGAGCAGGTATGGGCTCCCCCTGGCGTCCTTCTACAGGTGTGCGGTGGAGAGTGTCCTCCCATCATGCATCACGGTGTGGTACGGCAGCTGCTCTGCTGCAGACAGGAAGGCCCTGCAGACAGGAAGGCCCTGCAGACAGGAAGGCCCTGCAGACAGGAAGGTCCTGCAGACAGGAAGGCCCTGCAGACAGGAAGGCCCTGCAGACAGGAAGGACCTGCAGACAGGAAGGCCCTGCAGACAGGAAGGACCTGCAGACAGGAAGGTCCTGCAGACAGGAAGGACCTGCAGACAGGAAGGACCTGCAGACAGGAAGGTCCTGCAGCGGGTGGTTAAATCGGCCCAAAGGACTTCGGAGAGCAGCCTACCCACCGTGAGTGACATCTACAGCAGGAGGTGTAGGAAAAAGGCAACCTGCATCATGAAGGACCCCACCCACCCTGCACATGGACTGTTTGACCCCTCCCATCATGAAGGACCCCACCCACCCTGCACATGGACTGTTTGACCCCTCCCATCATGAAGGACCCCACCCACCCTGCACACGGACTGTTTGACCCCTCCCATCATGAAGGACCCCACCCACCCTGCACATGGACTGTTTCCCCCCTCCCATCATGGACTCCACCCACCCTGCACATGAACTGTTTCCCCCCTCCCATCATGAAGGACCCCGCCCACCCTGCACACGGACTGTTTCCCCCCTCCCATCATGGACCCCACCCACCCTGCACACGGACTGTTTGACCCCTCCCATCATGAAGGACCCCGCCCACCCTGCACACGGACTGTTTCCCCCCTCCCATCATGAAGGACCCCACCCACCCTGCACACGGACTGTTTGACCCCTCCCATCATGGACTCCACCCACCCTGCACACGGACTGTTTGACCCCTCCCATCATGAAGGACCCCGCCCACCCTGCACTGTTTTCCCCCCTCCCATCTGGGAGGACGCTTCCGCAGCATCAAGGCCAGAACCACCAGGTTCAAAAACAGTTTCTTCCCTGATGCTGTGAGAGTTATGAACAGTGGATAACTCTGAGGCCAAATTCACTGCTTCCTTGTTGGACTAATTTTGTTCCACTGGATGCTGCTACTGGGGATCGTGTAATCACTGTTGTGTATATATTTAGTTTTAAGTTGAATGAATGTGTGTCTGTTTTTGGTGAATGTTTGTTGTGCGCCTTGAGCTGGGACCTGAGTGCTGTTTTTCGTTCGTGCATGAGAGTGTCTGAATGACATTAAACATTTCTTGATTCTTGATTCTTGAATTGGGTGCGTGTGTTTGTCTGTCTGTCTGTCTGTTTGTCTGTCTGTCTGTCCGAGCGCATAACTCAAAAACTAGTAACCCAATCGATTTGAAATTTTTACACAAGCAAGGTTCTGTCCGTGGCTCGGTCCTCCCCAAGAATGGCGTTGATCCGGATCTGGATCCAGATTCTAGAATTATTTTTACATCTGGAATTGTGCCTGTGCTGTTAACTGCCACTTTAAGAGGGAGGGACACGAATGGCATGATGGGAAAAAGAGTCCAGAAGGAGTCTTGTAGTACGTTCCGGAGCAGCAAGCTAGAGCTGGTTTGGCCCCTCTGATCCGGAAGCCCTGTTTACTGTCTCACAACATCCAATAGTCTTTTGGAGGCGGGGTCTGCAATCTCTGATTGTCGTTTTCTAGTTGTACTTGTTTCGGTTCTGCTTTCACACTGCGGTTTCTAAAGCGAACCAAACCTTCTGAGCATCATGAAGTGGTTGAAGGAGGCGCTCGATGATTGGACAATGTAGGAGGGGAAGTCCCTCCCTCTGCCATGCTTGTTTTGGCTTGGACTGGGCGCTGTTCTTCCTCTACCCAAGATGCACTGCGTACAGCGTTACTACGTACATCTGGTGCAGAGTTTGGCCCGGTGAGCTTTCACACCGCATACGAACAAAGGGGGGGGGGGGGGGGGATACAGTACGCCCAGCCTGGCTCCCTCAGACCCCGATGAAGACCTTCCTGCCATCCTCTTCCTCGGGGAGAGGAGCTGCCATAAAACACTGGTGGAAGAGTTCCACGATCAGCAGCCTCGCGGCTGCAGTGTGAAGTTCAGAGCTCTATTAGAGCTCTATCAGAGCTCTATCTAGTGGAAGATCAGAGCTCAATCTCATGGCAGATCAGAGCTCTATTTAGTGGCAGATCAGAGCTCTATCTAGTGGCAGATCAGAGCTCTATCGCGTGGCAGATCAGAGCTCTATCTAGTGGCAGATTAGAGCTCTATCGCGTGGCAGATCAGAGCTCTATCTAGTGGCAGATTAGAGCTCTATCTCGTGGCAGATCAGAGCTCTATCTCGTGGCAGATCAGAGCTCTATCTCATGGCAAATCAGAGCTCTATCTCGTGGCAGGAACCTAAACAGCTTGGTGTAACCGCTGCACAGCCTCCGCTTGAAAGGTTTGAGGTAGACGAGTGGAACTTCACCCTCCAAATCTTTAGCTCTTCCTCCATATATCTATGACATGAAACCACCAGGTTCACTGCTTAAATACACGTGTGTGTGTGTGTGTGTGTGTGTGTGTGTGTGTGTGTGTGGCTGCTTACTCCTTCCACCTGCGTATCCGTGGCAGTCTTGCCCCAAAATGCGCCACGTCAGCAACCGGAGCAGCTGCCGCGTAAAGGGACTTTTAAACGGTGTTTCCAGGAGACATTGTCCTGTCTCCTTTGGTGGGGGTCATAGGTCAAAATGCTGCTGAGGTCGTGGGCCTGAAGGCCGCGTGACAGCTGGAAGCCCGCCTGGGTGTGGCTTTTTGCTCAAAGTCGATAAAAATAAACGGCTTTTCTACTGACGTGTCATCTGTTCACTCCAGCCTGGCTGCGTCAGGAATGTCTCCATCACCACCACCACCATCATCATCATCATCATCATCAGCAACACCTCCTGACGCATTCGGCCCGCTCATCCGGCGCGCGCACGGTCACACGCATTGTGGCGGGCCCCGCCCTCCTCCGGAGCCGCTACAACCTGCATAAATAAGCGCCGCCGGAGTTTGGAGGACGAGCAGCGACGCGCAGAGCAAAACGCAGCCGAAGAGAAGCACGCACAAACCACGTGACCCTCCCGTCTCCACGCGTGACCTCTCCTCACAGTAAGTTTGTTTTCTCTTCCTCACTGACCGCACCTGAGTCCGTCAGAAACCAGGTGTTCACACCTGAACGCGCGTCACGCTGTGACCTGCTGAGGATGTTGTTCCGCTGATCCTCTTTTGTCCTTTGGCGCAGACGCGCAGCTTGTAGTTAAAACTAACGGTAATGCGTCAGATCACCTGTAGGAGCCGATGCTGCCGCCAGTGGGTTCCGTCCACGGGCAGGGGCGCCCTTCACCACGTTCATCCGTTCATCCGTTCATCCGTTCATCCGACAGTGGCGTGACTTTCTTATACTTTAGCATCATATTAAAGACGCAGCTGATTTGATCTCGTATGAATGTTTTTCATCACTTCATTCACCTGAGCAGGTGAACGCAGTGACGCCGACCTGCTGCCCGTCGGAACTCACCTTTATATTTTCCACTAACGAATCATGCATAAGTATTCATTGTTTGAGGATGCAGCGCGACCGCTAAGTTTATATCATCATTAACATCATTAACACTTTCACAGCACCGAACTGAAGCGTGAACGAAAAAACATCGTCAGGGGCCAATTTATTTTAATTTATTTTAATTTATTTTATTGTAGACAGACAACAGAATTTTGCTTCGGGCACATAAATAAGAACATAAAATTTAAATTGAGAAAACAAAACAATGAAAAACGGAGAGAAGACCAAAAGCAGCAGGTTTACGGTGTGTGTCTGTGTGTGTGTGTGTGTGTGTGTGTGTGTGCGTGCGTGCGTGCGTGCGTGCATTGTGGTGTTTCACAATCTTTTTCCCAGATGTTTAGGAGATAAACTGTTGCATTGGTAGATTTTTTTTTAAACGTATTTTTTTTATTATTTCTTGTTTTGCTTTAAAAACATGGAAATAAATGCACTAAAATAATGTAAGACGGAACACTTTACTTACGCAAGCGCAAAAAAATAGTAAAAGGAATAATTGTGCCGTTCTATTTCAGTTTGCAGTGTTTCATCCCAGCGATTGTGAGATTCTTTTATTCTTATATGCGCCACCTTGCATATGTTTTATGCAAGGTGGCGCAGTGTATAGCGCTGTCGCCTCACAGCAAGAAGGTAAGAGGTTCGATGCTTATCCATGAGGAGTTTCTATGTTCTCTCCATGCCTGCGTAGAAACCACGAGAACAGAGACTTGAATGTTTCCTTCCTGTATTTGATACTCTAAATAATAACCGCATGGTTCAAGTAACCATAATAATACTCTAGAATAAGTGTCTGCGCTTCAGGAATTATGACACAGAACTGGTACACATTTTGTGGATTTAGTGACAGCCTGCCTCTTCATCCTCCTCACAACGAAACAGAATTCGTACAGCTTGAAGACGTTTACCTTTTTTTCTCGTGCTACATTCTGACTTGTGTCTCGGCTTCATGCGACTCAGAGCATCGCAAACTGATCCCAGACACAAATGTACCGGTCACATGACACAGACCCTCCAGCCCACCTCGCCCGAGAGAGGTCAGACACGCATCCACTTCCTCCTCTTTGAGTTTCGGTCCTGGTGTCTGACGCTTCCCCTCCGCAGATGTCCGTGACGCTGAAGCCGTGGACGGCGCTGATTGCGGCCGTGCTGTGTGTGCTGGTGTGTCTGGGATCGCTGGCGGAGGCCTACCCCCCCAAACCCGAGAATCCCGGTGAAGACGCTCCACCTGAGGAGCTGGCCAAATACTACACCGCTCTGAGACACTACATCAACCTGATCACCAGGCAGAGGTATGGCTGCAGTACAGGAACCAGAACGTACGTCCCCGTGGCAACAAGGCTTTAAACCTCGCATCTCAAATGTACATCGGTCTGTGAGATCAGAAAATGATCCTGCCCCCCCCCCCCCCCCGACTTACAGGATCAATGACTATTAGGTTAGGTTAGGTATTTATTTATTTCAGGCAATGACAAAAAGCACACAAAACAAAACAAACCGTTCCTCATCGCACGAGCCACATTTAAACAATAAGTAATAAGTAACATGTCAGTTCAGCCTGAAAGGGAGTGGGAAGAAGAAAACTTATTTAATCCCACCCCCATTTCTCATAACATATAAACATAATAAGCTCCTCTATTTCAAGCTCCAAATCCTATCAACAACAACTATATACACTGTATGATTTCGAAAAATACAACAAAATATCGAATGAAACTAGTGAAATTACAAAATTATATATATATATATATTCCATTATGGTGTTACCACAGGTAACATGACAGTTTAAACAGTCATGCCAACATTAATAATAAACAATACCAGCAATGGTAACAAACATATACCAACAATGGTAATGGAAACAATAAATACCTTCAAGACCCTCTGTTTGAATATTGCGAGTAAACCAGCTGTCTATATACTAGCTTAAATTGATGAATACTTTGACATTGCTTGTGGTGTGTATCCAGACTGTTCCAAAGTTTAACCCCACGTACAGACAAACAAAAACGTTTGAGTGTGGATCGAACTTGAGGAAGTTTAAAAACTCCAAATCATGAGCAGCTGCTCGAGCAGTAGAAAAACGTTGTAGGTTAATGGGTAATGATTTGTTAAATGCCTTGAACAGAACTACTAGAGTGTTGTATTTCACAAGGTCCATAAATTTAAGCAACTTTGACTGAAAAAATAAGTTATGAGTATGATCCCGAAATCCGACCTTGTGAATGATCCGTACTGCTCGTTTCTGTAATATGCATAATGGATTTATTGTGTTCTGATAAGTATTCCCCCACACTTCAATGCAGTATGTAAAGTATAATTTTAATACTATAATTACTATAATTTTATATGCACTCCAAGTGTCAATTCTGCCTTTATAATGAATAATATTTTAAACTGAATACACACACAACCACAAATTCACTCTCTACAAATTCCTGAATATTTTTAAAATGTTTGTAACAAATTACCCAAATGGTTCGATTATCCCTGGTTCGATTCCACCTGCGACGTTCCTGTTTGGAGTTCGGAGCTTCTCCCCGTGTCTGCGTGGGTTCTTCCATCGTCTCACACTAAAACTAAAAAAGTTGCACAAAATAAGTAGTCCTTACTTTGACACCAAACGGAACCAGTAGAGTTTCAGCTCCAATCTGACCTCAGATCAGTCTGTGTTATTCCCTCCGCCCAGGTGGGGGCTATTCAGAATCAGAATCAGAATCAGAATCAGAAGTGGTTTATTGCCATTGTCAGTGAGGGTTCAGACTAGGAATGTTTCTCTGTGAAGTCGTGCTACATCTAACATTAAGGACAAAATACAAAGACCATACAGGTACAGACACATCAACAGCAGCCAGAGTGGTTACACAGATGTGTATTAGCAGCAGTAAACTAGCGTCATCACGCAGTGCAAATGGAACAGTGCAAGTTGTATTCAGGAGTCCGGGACAGAATTATTAAGTGTTCGTGAGTCTTACGGCTGAGGGAAAGAAGGTGTTCTTGTGGCGGGAGGTTCTGGTCCGGATGGACCGTAGCCTCCTGCCTGAATGGAGAGATGCAAGATCACTCAAAAGGTTCTGGACGGATCTTGAGGAATTTTTCAGGAAATGTTGGGAATGTTAATATTAAATTCTGGTGGTGATCCAGAAGAGATCCAGGATTCTGGATCAGTTTCAAATGTTCAGTAACGTTCCAGTCAACGGAGCTTCCGAATGTGTTCCTCAATATCTCGGTGGATTATTGACCGATGTCATGTAGGGGGGGGGGGGGGGGGCTCTACCTCTCCCCCAAATTTAATCTGGATCAGGC
This sequence comes from Brachionichthys hirsutus, assembly GCF_040956055.1. Lineage (NCBI taxonomy): Eukaryota > Metazoa > Chordata > Actinopteri > Lophiiformes > Brachionichthyidae > Brachionichthys > Brachionichthys hirsutus. Next base: position 38,120 of record NW_027180691.1, on the reverse strand, counting down.
CCAGAATTTAGTCAGTAAACAATATTTAATTTTAACATTGAAAACTAAAATCAACTCTGATTGACTTTTACTTTCCGTGGTTGGTGTATAAAGATACCAACAACAGTTTAGAACCTTAGAGTGCTTTTCTAGTAATTTGTTATCGCAGAGATGATCAAACTTGTCATTTTTGTTGAGTTGTAGACATTATCCGTGAAGTTAGACGCTAACCCCATAGCAGCGAGTCATTGAAAAGGATTCTGGATCCAGATGATGATCCAGATGATGATCCAGATGATGATCCAGATTCCAGCAAAATGTTGCCTCAAAGAATACAAAATAATCAAAACCTCCTCTACATGATCCTGCTAACAATAAAAACATGTCCTCCTTGGCAGAGACATTATACAGTCCCTCAGGATAAATTTAAGAGCCATGGCGGGTCGTCTGGAAGAAATGAGAAGCTCTGTTGACTCATCCTTCCTGTATTAAAATAACCTTCCCCAAAGCGATTTTCAGCTGTTAAACCGTAAACGTAGCAAAGCTCGGTTTCATTTATGCCTCTTTTCTCTCATATTTGTCTCTTCAAGTGCCGACTGTGAATTTCATGAGTTTCCCGCTCTGACTTAAACCCGGAGTGTCTCTGGATGCGGACGCACTGCCCCTCCTCCGACTCATCTACCCCTGTGCCCACATGGGCGCTCCAGCGATTCGATTACCGGCCACTCTCTGCAACCGCCAGGCCCCCAAATCAACAAGAGCAGAGCAATAAGCAGCGCAGATGGACCCACGAAAGAATCCCAAATCCAGTTAGACGGGCCTGAGCCGAGGCCTGCCGCTCTCAAGTCGCTAAGGGACTGTCAGAAGGGATATTTTAGATTTGAAGCAGCCCGTCTCATCTGTTCTTATTCATGAAAGCCAAATAGGTCATTGATATTTAGATACGTGACCCCTAATGCCATGAAAAGTCAATTTGCCTCAAGTTTAAAGTTTAGACATTTCACCAGCAGACGCTGATGAAGACTTGTGAGGAGAGAAGTCATGGCTCTGTGGAGGCTCCTCTGTATCCGGTTAAAGGCTGGGGAACGATGGACTCAGAACTGGAGCCCCACGGGGAGCTCGAACTGGAGAAATAGAATGGATGGAGAATGGGTTGAAGGTGAACTTCACTATTTCTGATTTTCACAGTGAACTTCCAGGCTGAGTCGGCGCCGCGCATCCCACGTGTGAACAATTAAAAATGAGACGTCACAGTACTTGCTGCAGGAGAAGCTCCGTCTCGTTTCCACGGAAACATCTCAGAGTGAACGACTGCGTCGAGGAAACCGTTTGCATTTGTTTGTATACCCCCCCCCCTCCCCCCCCCTTTTTTTTTCTGTAACTTGCCAGCCAATAATATCACAGCATGACGGGCAGGCAAACAAAACAAATGGCAGCGGTGGTCGAACCAATCAGAAGCAGACGTGAGTTTCTCCTCTCTGATGGAGTCTAGATGTTCACCTCAGTAATCTGATTTATCTGACGCGGGTTTCCCTCCAGCTGAAGCGCCTGGAAACGCCCGGGGAAAAACAGCGTTGTTCCTCAAAGGGCGTGACACAGATAATAGGATAAGAGCCGGACGGAGGGGTGAAGACGGGCCGTTATCGGAGGGGACAACATTCGTTTCTTGTTCTGATGTGACAGTGTGTCCTCCAGGGTGACGCACACACACACACACACACACCTTCCTGTGCGTAGCGAGCCGTAGGATTGGGTGCTGGGCTGATATGGAGAGGTGGAACAGGTGGGTGATGGGAAAGCAGAGGAGCTGCAGGTCACACTGCAGGGGTTGTGTTGAATGACTGTGTCGTGCACACACACACACACACACACATTACAGCGATTATGCATTTGTGGCTCACTTGGGGCTCTGGCTTCCTTATCAAGGGAATCACAAGAGCAGTTCAGAGAGAAACACGCAGGCTGGATCTGACTGTGAAATGAGAGCATTAGAACAAAGTCGGGGCCGCGAACCAATGCATCAAAAGGAAGCGAGAAAAGAGGACACAGAGGGCGGAGAAAAAGAAAGCCGATGATGGAACGGCCAGTCGAGATCTAAAGGAAAGATTTTACGTAATAAGTACTCGACTCTTATACGATTTATAGCACATAAGAAATGGGTTATGAATAAATCATGTTATTTCTAAGAGTGGACAGCAGTGAGAATGTTTCTCCAGATAAAAGTCACCGGATGGAAGTTGGGAGACGAGCTCGTCCACTGGAACGAGAAGATTCCTTTCCATTGAGTCACGATTCAGCGCACGTTCCAGCGTTCTCTTTCCCGGGGCCGCCCATCCATTCGCCGTGCCGCTAACGTGACTCCGCCTGCTTTCCCATCACTCCGGCAGGTATGGAAAGCGGTCGACTCAGGAGGGCGTGGTTGCAGAGCTGCTGTTCGGAGGCGATGGCAGCAGAGACCAGAGATCAAGGTGAAGACCTTCACACACGCGCGATGAAGGACGGTGATCTCACATGTAACTCTGTCTTCCTCGTGTCCCTCCGTAGATTTGATGACTCCTACATGTGGTGAACCCACCAGCTCGCTCCCTTCTCATTGGGCATTCCCCCTGGGTTCATCCCACAATGCACCTGGAGGGGCCGACGTGTGCCTCTCACCTCCGACCCCTGAACCCTCCCCCCTCCCCCCAGTTAATAGCCATCACTGATGGGAACACAAGCTTTCTGCATCTCTCTGATCACAACAAAATTGTACATAATTTATTATTGAAATGAAATCTCTACGTACGAGCGGGACTAATCCGACATCGGAACGGCGCCTGTGTGTGAGCGTTCATGTCCTTCTGCTGCCTAAGTCCGTTTAGAGCAGGAACATCTCTTATTGTTGCTTCTGTAAAAAAGTAATGTCAGAATAAATCAATAAAAACTTTTCTCTGTCGATGAAATTTGTCGATTTTGAACTTTTTTTTCTTCTTTTACCAAGAGCAGAGGCTCACATGCAGTAATATCACTTTACATCCTGCAGTAGTACTGCTTGCATGTGAAATACTGCCAACATGGTATTTTCACTGAAAGTGCTCGAGGTAGGAAATCGGTTTCTTGTGAAAATGGCTTCAGGTGTCAGTTGGAAGAGACAGAGGTGGATACATAACAGGAAGGGTAGGGGTAGGGGGGGGGGTTATAGGTCAGACGGATACTTAGTGTCTTATGGAAACGATAACCACATAGGAACAACAAGAATAAAATTAAAGCCGCAAGCGGCGTTGTAGGCCCTCGCCGGCCGACAGGCCGTTGAGCTGACCCGCCGACGCACGCCGCTTTTGTCCTGAGTGCTTCGCAAGTGTTTAGATTTGAGCTGCATTAGTAGCTCACAGTTTAGTCAAATCGTTATTTGGATTATGGCCATCTGCCATCAGGAGTTTCAATCCAATATGGCCGCCTTCCTGTGTGTCTGGGGGCGTGGCCATAATACATTTTTTTTTTGCCCTGACATGACGCATGTCTGTACCGCGCTTCCCACGCGTGGCTGTCCGACAAAGACTGGCATCGGACCCCTCCCCATAGGAGGGGTTGCCATTGCCATGGCAACACCGTAAAAACAACAACATGGTTACGATTGTGGTTTTTGATCGGGACGACATGAGGGACTTTTCTGGTAAGTTTCAATCATTTCTGGCAAAGTATTTTTTTAATTCCCATTCAATTTTTGTTATCGTTCTCTAGGGGGCGCTGTAAGGCTGATTGTCAAAGTTTCCCTTTTAAAGTGTCCAGGTAGGAAGGGTCAATAAGTGTTTAAAATCTGGTTTGGATTGGAGTGTGTGTGTGCAAACGCTGTGCTGTTGAGTGTCAGTGTGTGTGTGCGTGAGTGTGTTGGTCGTCGTTAACAGCATGGCAACGTTGGATGCCGAGGGTTGACGCTCAGATCACAATGCATTGTGCCTATGGGGAGGGGCCCGACGCCAACTTTGTCGGACAGCCACGAAATTTGGTGCAGACATGCGTCAAGTCAGGGCAAAAAAAAAAAAAGTATTATGGCCACGCCCCCAGACACACAGGAAGGCGGCCATATTGGATTGAAACTTGTCGTCTTCTGCGTTGCAAAAGCAATAGCCCCTTACGCCTAGGATAGGTGCTCGGACCTAATGATTAACATTTACAAACCCAGATTCATCAGCTCATTTGTGTGTATTCATATTTGTTTGGATTCAAATACAATTTTAGTGAGCTTATATTTCTTATATATATATATATATTTTTTTTTTCTTTTTTGTGAGCGTATATTTTTTAATTGAATGATTTGTTTAATCTATAGTTTTTGTCTAAATAGCTAAAAAATACTCAAATGCTTTTTGTCCAGCCAATTGTCTCATGAGTCAAAATCATCAAAGGGGTTTCTGACCGAACTTGCCGTTGATTAACGTATTCATTCATGAATTGATTCTGCATCGGTTGTGCCTTTACAGAGGAGACATTGACATGTAAGTTTGTCCCAGTGAGGACACGGGGTCCTCTGGAGCTGGAGGAGGGATTCTTGATTGGTTACGTTGGTCGGGTCTACCCAATCAAACAAACAGACACATTCTTATAGGTTCCCAACGAATAACCACTATTTGATGGATGTTCAGCCACGCAGCCCACAGTGAGAGGGTCGGATGCCGTGTGTGTTGTTGATGCCGTTTATGGATCCACTAAAAACAAATCCAGCTCTGACTGCAGCCAGCTAGGACACCCTAAGCTGTCTTATCTATCCGTGTGTTGGAAGACTCTCATGATTAGTGCTCTCAATGACTGGCTGGCAGATGGAGTTGATTTATCCGACAGTGCTGTGTGTCAGCCGGGCGCAGCATCCACGCTGGAGAACGTGAGTGAAGGAGCAGATAATTGATAGCAACAAGGCGCTCCAAGCCTTCATTGCTGCCGGGGAATTCGATTACCTTTTCAAAGTGCCTTCATTAACAGAGGGCAAGCCATACCAATGGTCTCCTGATTGGTCTCATATTGTTCTGTTTTGCACCTGTTCTGGCAGCGCACTGGGATCTGCGTGTTAAGGAGGCGTGCACTTTGTTTGTTACCTTCGCCGAAGGGGAGGCGAGGGTATTGCAATTGGGTTCGTTTGTCTGTCTGTTTGTTTGTCTGTCCGCACGCATAACTCAAAAATGAGTAACCCAATCAACTTGAAATTTTTACACAAGCAAGGTTCTGTCCGTGGCTCGGTCCTCCCTGAGAATTGCGTTGATCCGGATCTGGATCCAGATTCTAAAATTTTTGAAAGGATTCTTTAACATTGCGAGATAGGGCACTTTTTGACATTTTTCTTAATTTCTTCCAAACATATGGTGGTATGGATCTGAAAAAAATCACACATAAGTACTCCTTAAAGGTCTATGACCATGACTAATTTCGGCCGGCTCCGGATCAAAATCCGGATCTGAGAGCTAATTTTCATTCTAAAAACTGCATTTTTCAGGAGTCCATCCTGACCTCAATTCTGGAGCTAGAGACTTCAGATTCGGCGTGCACACTCATATTTCATTCTAGTTTCATATATGTTACAGTTGTAGTTGTATCTTTTCCCTTTCCGGAGCAGCAAGCTAGCGCAGGTTTGGCCCCTCTGATCCGGAAGCCCTGTTTACTGTCTCACCAGATCGAATAGTATATTGGAGGCGGGGTCTGCAATCTCTGATTGTCCTTGTTTTGCTCTGTGTACATGCGTGTTCGCTATGCATGTCCAGTGTCGACTATGTTGTGTTGTCAGACATTAAACAAGAGTTTTGTATTCCTTTTTCCAGGCTGCTGACTGTTGTCACAGTTTTAGAGAAAAAAAGAAAAGATTGTTCCACTTCTTCAATTCAATTTTATTTTATTTATATAGCGCACTTTACAGGATTAGAGGAGAAAGACAGAACCCAACTTGACCCACTAGAGCAAGCACTTTTGCAACGGAGGCAAGGAAAAACTTCCCATTAACAGGCAGAAACCTTGGACAGAACCTAAGGCTCATGGTGGACGGCCATCTGTCTGGACCGGCTGGGTTGAGAGAGAAAGGAAGGAAGGAAGGAAGGGAGAGAGAGAGATTTTGAAATACTGTCCACTACTTTTTTAGAATAGGGTGGCAGCCTGTTCTTTTTTTAAATTTTGTTTTAAAATTCTAATGGGATTTTTTTGTCCAACTGCTTTATCCAGGGCTGGGTCGCGGGGGGGCAGAAGCCGAAGCAAGGATGCCCAGACTTCCCTCTCCCCGGCCACTTCTTCCAGCTCTTCCGGGGGGTTCCCGAGGAGTTCCCAGGCCAGCCAAGAGACATAGTCTCTCCAGCGTGTCCTGGGTCTTCCCCGTGGTCTCCTCCCGGTGGGACGTGTCCTGAACACCTCACCAGGGAGGCGTTCAGCACCCCGATCTGCCAATCCAAATGCACTGCCCCCGATGTCCATGCGATGTTGCAGAGTCGTGTCAACCATGACAGCCCTATAACATCCAGAGCCTTAAGGGACTCTGGGCGGATCTCATCCACCCCTGGGGCCCTGCCACCGAGGAGCTTTTTAACTACCTCAGCAACCTCGGCCCCAGAGATAGAGGAGCTCACCCACGAGTCCTCAGGCCCTGCTTCCTCACTGGAAGGCATGTCGGTGGGATTGAGGAGGTCTTTGAAGTAGTCCCTCCTCCGATCTACGACGTCTCGAGTCGAGGTCAGCAGCGCACCATCCCCACCATACACAGTGTTGACTGTGCACTGCTTCCCCCTCCTGAGACACCGGATGGTGGTCCAGAACCTCTTCGAAGCCGTCCGGAAGTCATTTTCCATGGCCTCACCGAACTCCTCCCATGCCCGGGTTTTTGCCTCAGCAACTGCAGTAGCTGCACTCTGCTTGGTCTGTCGGTACCTGTCAGCTGCCTCCGGAGTCCCACAGGCCAAAAAGGCCTGATAGGACTCCTTCTTCAGCTTGACGGCATCCCTCACCACCGGTGTCCACCAAGAGGTCTTGGGATTGCCGCCACGACAGGCACCGACCACCTTACGGCCACAGTACCGCTCGGCCGCTTCAACAATGGAGGCACGAGACATAGTCCACTCGGACTCAATGTCCCCTGCCTCCCCCGGTATATGGTCGAAGTTCTCCCGGAGGTGGGAGTTAAAACTCCTTCTGACAGGAGATTCTGCCAGACGTTCCCAACAGACCCTCACAATACGTTTGGGCCTGCCAGGTCTGTCCGGCATCCTCCCCCACCATCCGAGTTGACTCACCACCAGGTAATGATCAGTTGACAGCTCCGCCCCTCTCTTCACCCGAGTGTCCAAGACATGCGGCCGCAAGTCCGGTGAGACGACTGCAAAGTCGATCATCGAACTGCGGCCTTGGGTGTCCTGGTGCCAAGTGCACATATGGACACCCTTATGCTTGAACATGGTGTTTGTTATGGACAATCTGTGACGAGCACAGAAGTCCAATAACAAAACACCACTCGGGTTCCGATCAGGGGGGCCATTCCTCCCAATCACACCCCTCCAGGTCTCACCTTTTCCCTACCTTTTCTTTCTCCTCTTTGTCTACCTCCTCCTGCGGTCCTTTGGTCTCTGCAAATGAAAAGGACATTAGAACTCCCATCCTCCAAATGCTCAGCTTTTAAATTGAGGAGCAGAGGTTGCTGTTTCTCACCATCTCTGACAGGGTCCTCATGGACCAAGATCACCCCTGGTGGTAAGGTGCTCGCAGGTGGACTACATTGATTTTGTTGATCGCTGTAGTTTTCATGGTCCATCTCCGGAGCTGCAAGTTGAACCCTGGTCACACGTGGTGGTGAGATTTTCTTTTTCCGAGAGAAGAAACGCCAGAAACGCTTCTTCTTCTTCTCGGTCTGTGGTCCTTTGGTCTCTGCAAATGAAAAGGACATTAGAACTCCCATCCTCCAAATGCTCAGCTTTTAAATTGAGGAGCTGAGGTTGCTGTTTCTCACCATCTCTGACAGGGTCCTCATGGAAAGAAGCCTCTGTGATGCCTTCAGGGACTTCCACTGAGGTCTCCGGCACGTTGTCTGGGCCAGTCTGAAAACTAAACACAGACGGAAATGTATTCCTGTTATTAAGACATCTGAAAGCAGCCGATTAACATCACTCAGGTGAGATGGTTGTCATACTGAGAGGAAGTCTTCTCACCTGTCTGGTTGCTCCTTGTCCACAGTACTCAGTCTATTCTCCAGTGGAGCAGGCTGGACCAAGATCACCCCTGGTGGTAAGGTGCTAGCAGGTGGACTACATTGATTTTGTTGATCGCTGTAGTTTTCATGGTCCATCTGCGGAGCTACAGGTTGAACCCTGGTCACAGGTGGTGGTGAGATTTTCTTTTTCCGAGAGAAGAAACGCCAGAAACTCTTCTTCTTCTTCTTCTCGGTCTGTGGTCCTTTGGTCTCTGCAAATGAAAAGGACATTAGAACTCCCATCCTCCAAATGCTCAGCTTTTAAATTGAGGAGCAGAGGTTGCTGTTTCTCACCATCTCTGACAGGGTCCTCGTGGACCAAGATCACCCCTGGTGGTAAGGTGCTCGCAGGTGGACTACATTGATTTTGTTGATCGCTGTAGTTTTCATGGTCCATCTCCGGAGCTGCAAGTTGAACCCTGGTCACACGTGGTGGTGAGATTTTCTTTTTCCGAGAGAAGAAACGCCAGAAACGCTTCTTCTTCTTCTCGGTCTGTGGTCCTTTGGTCTCTGCAAATGAAAAGGACATTAGAACTCCCATCCTCCAAATGCTCAGCTTTTAAATTGAGGAGCAGAGGTTGCTGTTTCTCACCATCTCTGACAGGGTCCTCATGGAAAGAAGCCTCTGTGATGCCTTCAGGGACTTCCACTGAAGTCTCCGGCACGTTGTCTGGGCCAGTCTGAAAACTAAACACAGACGGAAATGTATTCCTGTTATTAAGACATCTGAAAGCAGCCGATTAACATCACTCAGGTGAGATGGTTGTCATACTGAGAGGAAGTCTTCTCACCTGTCTGGTTGCTCCTTGTCCACAGTACTCAGTCTATTCTCCAGTGGAGCAGGCTGGACCAAGATCACCCCTGGTGGTAAGGTGCTAGCAGGTGGACTACATTGATTTTGTTGATCGCTGTAGTTTTCATGGTCCATCTCCGGAGCTGCAGGCTGAACCCTGGTCACAGGTGGTGGTGAGATTTTCTTTTTCCGAGAGAAGAAATGCCAGAAACTCTTCTTCTTCTTCTTCTCGGTCTGTGGTCCTTTGGTCTCTGCAAATGAAAAGGACATTAGAACTCCCATCCTCCAAATGCTCAGCTTTTAAATTGAGGAGCAGAGGTTGCTGTTTCTCACCATCTCTGACAGGGTCCTCGTGGACCAAGATCACCCCTGGTGGTAAGGTGCTCGCAGGTGGACTACATTGATTTTGTTGATCGCTGTAGTTTTCATGGTCCATCTCCGGAGCTGCAAGTTGAACCCTGGTCACACGTGGTGGTGAGATTTTCTTTTTCCGAGAGAAGAAACGCCAGAAACGCTTCTTCTTCTTCTCGGTCTGTGGTCCTTTGGTCTCTGCAAATGAAAAGGACATTAGAACTCCCATCCTCCAAATGCTCAGCTTTTAAATTGAGGAGCAGAGGTTGCTGTTTCTCACCATCTCTGACAGGGTCCTCATGGAAAGAAGCCTCTGTGATGCCTTCAGGGACTTCCACTGAAGTCTCCGGCACGTTGTCTGGGCCAGTCTGAAAACTAAACACAGACGGAAATGTATTCCTGTTATTAAGACATCTGAAAGCAGCCGATTAACATCACTCAGGTGAGATGGTTGTCATACTGAGAGGAAGTCTTCTCACCTGTCTGGTTGCTCCTTGTCCACAGTACTCAGTCTATTCTCCAGTGGAGCAGGCTGGACCAAGATCACCCCTGGTGGTAAGGTGCTAGCAGGTGGACTACATTGATTTTGTTGATCGCTGTAGTTTTCATGGTCCATCTCCGGAGCTGCAGGCTGAACCCTGGTCACAGGTGGTGGTGAGATTTTCTTTTTCCGAGAGAAGAAATGCCAGAAACTCTTCTTCTTCTTCTTCTCGGTCTGTGGTCCTTTGGTCTCTGCAAATGAAAAGGACATCAGAACTCCCATCCTCCAAATGCTCAGCTTTTAAATTGAGGAGCAGAGGTTGCTGTTTCTCACCATCTCTGACAGGGTCCTCATGGACCAAGATCACCCCTGGTGGTAAGGTGCTCGCAGGTGGACTACATTGATTTTGTTGATCGCTGTAGTTTTCATGGTCCATCTCCGGAGCTGCAGGCTGAACCCTGGTCACAGGTGGTGGTGAGATTTTCTTTTTCCGAGAGAAGAAACGCCAGAAACGCTTCTTCTTCTTCTCGGTCTGTGGTCCTTTGGTCTCTGCAAATGAAAAGGACATTAGAACTCCCATCCTCCAAATGCTCAGCTTTTAAATTGAGGAGCTGAGGTTGCTGTTTCTCACCATCTCTGACAGGGTCCTCATGGAAAGAAGCCTCTGTGATGCCTTCAGGGACTTCCACTGAGGTCTCCGGCACGTTGTCTGGGCCAGTCTGAAAACTAAACACAGACGGAAATGTATTCCTGTTATTAAGACATCTGAAAGCAGCCGATTAACATCACTCAGGTGAGATGGTTGTCATACTGAGAGGAAGTCTTCTCACCTGTCTGGTTGCTCCTTGTCCACAGTACTCAGTCTATTCTCCAGTGGAGCAGGCTGGACCAAGATCACCCCTGGTGGTAAGGTGCTAGCAGGTGGACTGGACCGGTCTGTGTGAGGGTTGGCGGTCTCATTGCAGGAAGTAGATTTGTGACTCTTCACAAATGGATGATCGAGGACTTCCTGAGGTGTGATCCTGTCTTGAGGACTCTTTTCCAGCATAGCCTCCAGAAGCTCGATGCACTGCACCCTTTCTGCGGCTTCTGACTCATTGTTTTCCTCCAGCCGCATCTAGTTTAGGAAGCAATGTTCAAATCCACCGTTAGTCATTCTCTATGAGCTGTGAGAACGTCACTAATCATCGTGAAAATAAACAAGGACATTTTAACCCTTACTGTTTTTAGATCATGCAGGGTTCGGAGCTTGCGACCCGTGGGAAGATAAATTGAACGGAGTTCCCCCCCAATACTCTGAAGAAGAAGAACAACAACATCAACTTGCAGCTGTAAACATGTTATGTTTGTTGGCATTGGAGTTGAGAAGTTTAAAGGTGTGTACCCCCTGAGTCCAAGTCTCATCTGCCAGGAAATATCTGTCCTTGTAAATCCCCTTGCGTAGACAGTAGCAATTTACTCGACCCAGGTACGTAAGCATTTCTGCAACCTGGAGATAAAACACAGTTCAGTTATTTTTGCAGCGTCACCAGTTTGCTCCATAGTTGTTCATACGTCGTATCAGATTGGTACCAACTGGTCATCATACAGAAGTGATGTTTACATTTACCCCACAAATATTTCAAGAGAATCTGAAATGTGTGTGTGCTCCTAGCAGCTAGATAAAGCTCTTGTTTCCAGCAGCTATAATGAAGTTGTGCATGTCCATCTGGTGCAGGACGGGGGACTCTCCAGAATGCTGACCCGACTGCACAACATTCAAGTCGACTGATATTGATAGATAACTTACCACAGTTTCATCTGAGGAATCTGTAAATAGAGGTTCCCCCATGATCATCCAAGCCATAATACAGCCAACAGACCACATGTCAATGGACTCGGAAAGTTCAAGGCCGAAGTAAACTTCTGGAGCCCTAAATGTCGAAAAAACACAAATACACGTATGTCACACATAAATATATATGAATAAAAAAGGTACTTAGAGCATTTCCCAAATTAAATAACAGGCAGGCACGGACAGAAAGCCCACAGCTGATTCTTTATGATAAATCTGGAAACTAATTCTAATAATAAATATTTTCAAAAACCTTACCTGAACGCTCTATTTTGTATCAACATGCCAGTCTTCAGTTGAGAGCTGTGCATGGCCGAGCCAAAATCTATGAGCTTGATATTATTGAAGGGCCTCTGGCGATCTACCGCCATGAAATTAGTGGGTTTTATATCTGCATGGACTATCCCCAGTTCTTTCAGCGCTTGCAGTGCGTTGGCCATCTGCAGAACACAAATATGAATGTGTTTCAGTTTCGTACGGGTTACAACTGACTTTAGACTTTAGAAAACGTTATTATCCCTGTGAGGGGCAATTTGCTTCACAGCCAGCAGAGACGCACCACAATTCAGTCAACACACAACAAAACATAAAAAGTGCACAAGTGGAATAAAAGCTTGTCATAAAAGGCTGTTGATAAAACCAATGGATGCAGGAAGAAATGACTTTTTCAATCTGTTTGTCCTGCACTTTGGTACCGACGACCGGAAGGCAGAAGCCTGTATTCAGAGGCCAGCGGGGGAGTCGGGTCAGCTTGTGCTTTCTTTTTTACCCTGGCTCTGTACAGAACAGAGAGCTCCTTGAAGCTGACCCCCCCCCCCCCCCCCCCATCTTGCTGCACCTCTTAACGATACTGTTCAGCCTGTTTTTGTCCTTCACCGTAAGGGACCCAAACCAGCAAATAAAAGAGAAGGTTAAAACAGACTCAATAAAACAAGAATAAAACATCTTCATAAAAGAGGTATCCACACTAAAACTTCTCAACTTCCGGTAAAAGTACATGCGCTGGTAAAAGTACATGCGCTAGTGGGCCTTTGCACAAACAGCATCTGTGTTTGCCTCAAATGACAGCTTGTCGTCCACGATGGTACCCAGGTATTAGTACTGCTGTACCGTTTCCACTGCCTGACCATGAATAAGAACAGGGAAGATTGGGGGCGGCTTCCTCCTAAAATCAATCAGCATTTTCTTTGTTTTCTTAACGTTAATGCTCAACAATGATCTCTCACACCAGTTTAAAAAGCCACTCTCCACCGGGCCGTGATCGGTGTCCTGCTTACCAAGAAGTGACACGATCACTGCATCGTCAGCAAACTTAACCAGGTGTCTGTCCTGATGCTGACTTTTACACTCTTTTGTGTATAAGATGAACAGAAGTGGTGAAAGGACACAGCCCTGGGGGGCGCCGGTGGAGGATAAAAGTACGTCGGATAAAACCCCGTTCACCCTCACCCTCTGTGTTCGGTCAGTTAAAAAGTCAACTAACCAGCTCACTATACCCCTGTCAAGGTCGTGTGCGCTGATAAGACGATGGGATAAAATGTGCGGCTGAATGCAGTTAAAAGCAGAAGAAAAATCAATAAAAAGCAGATGAGCAAAAGCCTGTACCCCCCCCCCCCCTCCAGGTGACACAGTGCCAGGTTGAGTAAGGTATGAACAGCATCCTCAACCCCCCTCCCTGCCCTGTAGGCAAATTACAGAGGGTCTAAACTGCTCTGAGTAGAATCTAAAATCTCTGCCTTCATAAGCTGCTCCATGACCTTCATGATAAGGGAGGTGAGCGCAACAGGGCGAAGGTCTGAAACTTACCTGTTGAATTACGACTCTTATGTCACGTAGAAGCATTGGCTCCTTGCTTTCGGTCAAAATGTGCCAAAAGTCGATGTCCATGTACTCCAACACCGGCGCCTTTGCGGTCTTGAAGTCGAACCAACCGTACCATTTAACTATATTATGGTGGTCAGCCTCTGCGTCCATCAATTCTTTTAATATACAAATCTGGAAGAACACGTTTGACATGATTAGTTCCTGACAGAGAATGAATCTGTTCACATTTATGAAAATCAGGTGAACTCGTTCAGCTGGCTGATGGGAGGGCAGAAATGCAACATTGTGTGACTTTTGTCATTGCATGTACTATTAATGTGTCACTGACTAGCATTAACTTCAAGGGAAGCTTCATTTTTCTACCTCTAATTACATAATTTAGTTCTCTGCGCTTCACCATGACAGATCCGTCCTTGGTGAAGAGGGAGCTCAGCCGAAAGGCAGAACTCTTGATTTACTGGTCGATCTTCGTTCCTACCCTCACCACAGGGTCACGAGCTTTGGGTAGTGACCCAAAGAACGAGATCCCGGGTACAAGCGGCTGAAATGAGCTTCCTCCGTAGGGGGGCTGGGCTCTCCCTTAGAGATAGGGTGAGAAGCTCAGTCATCCGGGAGGAGCTCGGAGTAGAGCCGCTGCTCCTCCGCGTTGAGAGAAGCCAGATGAGGTGGCTCTGGCATCTATTCAGGATGCCTCCTGAACGCCTCCCTGGTGAGGTGTTCAGGGCACGTCCCACCGGGAGGAGACCACGGGGAAGACCCAGGACACGCTGGAGAGACTATGTCTCTCGGTTGTCCTGGGAATGTCTCGGAACAACCCGCCCCCCTCCAAAGAGCTGGAAGAAGTGGCCTTGGTGAGGGGTCTGGGCTTCCCTGCTCGGCTTCTGCCCCGTTACCCGGAAAAGCGGTTGAAAATGGATGGATGGATGGAGTTCTCTGCGCTCACTGACTAAACTAACAAAATGATGATGTGAACAGCCAACTCAACAAGTGGCCCACCTACCTCTCCCTCACAACTGTCCCTGGTGAAGGGTCTTTTCACAGCAACGACCTCTCCTGTGTGATTATTCCTATATTTATGCACTGCTCCAAAGAGGCCTCGTCCAACCTCCTGCATTATCTCAAAATCGAGAAAGTTTATGCAGAAGCCATCGTTGACAGCTGGTGGATACTGGTTGGTCCATGCGTAGCATCGACGGAGAATGAATGGGTGACTGAGGACGTTAGCAGGCGTGATCCGTTCATCGGGATCCGGTGTCATCATGGCGTCCAGAAGCGCGACACACTCCTTTATCTCCACATCTTCAGCCCGCGTTTCCTCGGGATGCGTCTAGTTCAGGAAGCAATGGTCAAATCCACTATTAGTCAGATGTGGCCTTCACCATCACCATGGTGCAAAATATTTTCCAGCCACAAGCATCTTATATTATTATCAATATTTTAATTACTGTACTTGATTTATCCAATGTTTTGGATTCAATAAAATTAAGCATTTCACATATTCACTTAGAAATTGTGCTAAATCCTGGCCAACTGTATGTAAACATTTGCAAAGATGCACTGAAATATTGAGACATGTACTACAATATTTGTAATTTGCATAAATGAAGGAGAAGTCCAATTCTGTTCTGAACAATTGCCATGTGGTTTGGAGATTAGTCCATGTTGCTTTGTGAATGTAATGTCAGTTTCAAGAAATGAGTCAAACCAAGTTAGAAAATGTGTATCTGGTGTTTGAAGTGTAGAACAAGAATCACTAAACCAGTAAATATAACATAATCTAAAACAGTAGATGTTCTTACCACAACTTTCATAATGCGTGCATATCGTTCACAGTAGCTGAGTAAAAAGAGCATGACATGGCCCAAACACCACATATCAGCCGCCTCAGACAATGGTAGTCCTGCAGATCTTTCTGGAACTCTACATGTGGGAAGAAAGAAACATTTTAAAGATTAACTAGGTTCCCTCAACATAATGCAAACCTCCTCCAAGACAATTCAGTTCCCCCAAACATTTCAAATTCTCCCCGTCCTAAACACATTATGAATTCTACAGAAGTCCCACTGTCTCCCTTGAGCTGGTCTCAAGTCTGGAGAAATACAGAGGGGTTGCGGCAGGAATGGCATCCGTCGTAAAACTGCCAGAATTAAACATGCAATCGATATTTGCACCAAAAAAGGAAGAAAAAGAAGCAATTTGTGACAAAATGCTACTGATAAGATTGATTCTAATATGAAAAACTAATGGGATAGGAAATAGGAGTCATACGATCACTGTTTTCATTATCCTTACATATAATGAACGTCTTGCAGCTCTGGAGGCTTCCTGTCGTCTGATCGCAACTTGGCCAAACTGAAGTTCGCCAGCTTGACTCTGACCGATGTCGTCCCTCCTTTTTCCACACGGATGTTATTCGGGCATACGTTGCCGTGGACGATCCCGATGGATTTCAGGGCCCACAATGCTTTGGCCATCTACAGAAGACAGGCGTTATCATTTACATGGTTTTCCAAAAATGTAAATGTGACAGTTATTTGGTGTCTATTTTGTATTGACTACGGTCGTACCTGTTGGATGATGTCTCTGATGTCATTCAAACTCACATGTTTCATTTGTGTGACGATATATTCCTCGAGGTCAACCTCCAAATTCTCAAATACCAGCATGTGTCTTTCAGGAATAAAGCCAAGAAACTCAACGATGTGATACGCATCAAGCTCTCGCCACGCCAACTCTACCAGGATGGCAACCTGCAGGAGAAGGGAGTCAATCAGTTTGGAAGCATTAATTAATCTGTAAGTGACTAAATATTAAACACGTGACAATCAAAATGAACAAGGCTTACCTCCTTGTAGAAGCTGTCTTTGTTCGTACTGTCCGTGATAGTTGAAGTCATCTGAGTGCGAATATTCCGATACAAACACTTACCATCAAGTTTATCAAAATTATTATAGTGTAAATGATAATAACTATACTGCAGCCAAGTGCTTTGCATTGTTAGTGTATGCGGGCACACTGGTAATTTTGAACAGGATTCAAATACTGATATACATAATGAATAAAAGCTTTGATCCTTTGATGTCATTGATGCTTGAATGTCCTCTTGCCACATAGGTGTGAAAATGGCATCATTAGATTAGAAAGATCAAAGTAAAAGAGTAAAGCTTTTATCTGTAAAAAACAAAACAAATTAAAGCCGCAAGCGGCGTTGTAGGCCCTCGCCGGCCGACAGGCCGTTGAGCTGACCCGCCGACGCACGCCGCTTTTGTCCTGAGTGCTTCACAAGTGTTTAGATTTGAGCTGCATTAGTAGCTCACAGTTTAGTCAAATTGTTATTTGGATTATATGGCCATCTGCCATCAGGAGTTTTGAAGTTTCAATCCAATATGGCCGCCTTCCTGCGCTCGTCAACTTGTTGTCTTCTGCGTTGCAAAAGCAATAGCCCCTTACGCCTAGGATAGGCGCTCGGGCCTAAAGAATTTTAGCAAAAACAATATAACATTTTTTCTGAGTGCCTGATTATTACACAAAATACATTTTCGGAGTGGTCTCGGCGAGGGCTACGCGTCTGTGTGTGTGTGTCTGTGTTGTTGAGTGTCGTTTGTGTGGGCGTGGGTGTGTTGTTTGCCCGATGGTTGACTCGCTGCGCTCGTCAACTCGTGTTTGAGGATCTCTGTGTGTGTGCGTGTGTGTTGTTTAGTGTCGGGGGGTGTGTGTGTGTGCGCTGCGTGTGTGTGTGCGCTGCGCTCGTCAACTTTGTCGAGGGCTCATCAACTTGTCGTCTTCTGCGTTGCAAAAGCAATAGCCCCTTACGCCTAGGATAGGCGCTCGGGCCTAACTAGAAAGACAATCAGAGACTGCAGACCCCGCCTCCAACAGACTATTGGATCTTGTGAGACAGTAAACAGGGCTTCCGGATCAGAGGGGCCAAACCTGCTCTAGCTTGCTGCTCCGGAACGTACTACAAGACTCCTTCTGGACTCTTTTTCCCATCATGCCATTCGTGCCCTTCCCTCTTAAAGTGGCAGTTTACAGCACAGGCACAATTCCAGATGTAAAAATAATTCTAGAATCTGGATCCAGATCCGGATCAACGCCATTCTCGGGGAGGACCGAGTCACGGACAGAACCTTGATTGTGTAAAAATTTCAAGTCGATTGGGTTACTAGTTTTTGAGTTATGCGCTCGGACAGACAAACAAACAAACAGAAAAACAAACGCACCCAATTGCAATACCCTCGCCTCCTCTTCGGCGAGGATAGGCGCTCGGGCGTAAAAATACGGCCACAAATCATTTTAATCAAATCAATAATTTATTCAATACAGACAGAAGCATGAACGGACTTCACAATCCTCAGTCCTCCAATGTTAAATGGTTCAAGCTCCACACGTTGTCTACTTTGGAGCCACGTGTAACTGCAGTTTTTAATGGAGTAATGCATTTTATCCTTCAAACGGCCCACATGTCAATAAGCACAGCAGCACATCATGCTAACTTTAGAAATCTGAATATCACTCGTTTTAGAATATTTAAACCTGTGCAAAACTTTAAACAGTTTCCAGTGAGCCGTGTTGCTGAATAAAAATGTACGAGGTCGAATTACTTGCCATTACTGTACTTTAAAAAGGTAAATCATGATGTGGTAATTTTATTGCATTCATTAAACTTCATAGAAAAGGGACGGAAGGCCAAAAATATCCTCGCGAGGAACAGATGATCCCTCTCCAGAGATACAAATACAGCAGCCAGACACACGGCACTTTAAAAACTAGAGCATAAATACTAACGTAACATTTCCTAATACACCCACGTTGCTCATTTACCACTAAACATTTCACTGTGCACCTAAAGTACGCACATAATTACTGACCCGAGTACGAACAAGCGGCTCAAACAGTTGCTGGTGCAGCAGCCAGGAGCGTTCGGCGATGACATCCTGAACATGAAGCACAAAGTGCCACCTACTGGAAATACTCTGCAAGAATACTCATACCTCCTTGGTCAAGTCATCTACAAACTATTTACAATCAAGTTCATGAATAAAAACATTATAAAGAGCACAAAATAAAAAACAAGAACATTAGGAATGATACTCTGACTGTTGGACAGAAGTACACACTGAGAGAGCTTCTGTACGTTTCTGTACACAGACATGCTCATACCAGGAAGAAAATGTACTTGTGTGAGTATATCTGTGTACAAACAAACAAGCTGCTAACTGCAAATTCACTATCACACCTTTGTCATTAGCCGAACACTCGCCTGCATTCTGAGAGCATTCGAGTGTGAAGGCTTTGATGTCCTCGCGGTGTTTTCAACATTTGAGCTTTTTGCTCGGCTGAACGAAGATCATCGTCGTCCTGACTGTAATGGAACGTAAACGGTAATCGGTAACGGCTCGATTCATGTAACAAACACACAAAGGTCTCCCTTTAAAAGCCACGCCCCTCGAAAACAGCCTGTTCACGGACGCACCTGTAATCCATCCCACCGCTCTGTGGCAAAGGCATAGTGGGCGTGTGTGTGTGTGCGTGTGTGTGTGCGTGGAGGCGGGGTCGTGTATATGTCACGGATACTTTGTCGATAAAGGTTTTAGAACAGCCACACCCTTCGTTTTGGGTTCTGTCCTCCGATTCACCCAGCAGACCCGCGTGAGGCCCAAATATTTCCTCTCTGTCGGACTCCAGACACCGATATGATAAACGCTCTCCTTCCTTTTTCCTTTCCCTCCCACTTCCACGGCATTTCTAGAAAACCCAGGTGACGGGGACCCACTGGGGGTTTTTGGAGACCGTTTCCAGGGCGGCCTTGACGGTGCGGTAGGTCTCATCCAGGTTGCCGTTGGTGATGCTGAGGTCGAAGTAGTGGCCGTAGGCCGCCTGTAACTTGGCGCTCTCATCGCAGGTCCGGTGCAGCTCTTCATCCTGAGACAGAGTTTGGTTTTAGTGCTCTCCCTGGACCTCTGCTTCTATCCCAGAAGCCGTTCTCTGTCTGATTCTCACCGTCAGGGCTTTGGTGGCCACGCCCGCGTCTACAGCCGAGTTGTTTATCGCCACGAGCGCCTCGAAGTCCGGAGACTGGAGGAACACCACATAAGGCAGGAACTCAGACGTCCTCAGCACTTTGAGAGACTAGCGTGATGAGACACGAGCACACAAACAAACAGCGTCAGGGATCGGATGGAGCAACAGGCCGGAGCTTCCCGACGGCTCCAACGTTGTGCTTTCCTGCAACGCTGGGTGAAGTAAAAAGCCCTTAAGCATGGCACATGATGCTCAAACGACGGATGATCAGGATGAATGATTAAGAAAACATGAAATATTAATGACGAGCAAGAACATAACCTCTGAAGTACAAGGCAGAGATTCTCGTTGGTACTTTGTACTGGGTAACCTAGCCTAACTAAAATGGATCAAGTGACAAAGTCTAATGAAAACAGCCAAAGACTCGGTTGCGCTCTGCCTTGCGTACAAATTCTGTGGCCCTTCAATAAAAATAATTTCATCCACTCATTATGACAGGATTAAATATTATCCGACGTATAAATCGGTGTAATCCGGTTAATAATACAGTTCTGTATTTTAACATTGAATGCAACATGCTTGAATCTCTACGAAAGACTTTTGGAGGGACACGGATGTGCGGCCTTAAAGTCGTCTCAAGAACATTTCATTAAATTCTTAATGTTTGATCTTTTCCATCGTCTGGTTTGATCCGCATAGCAATGATGTCATTCATCCTTTTTCCATGTAAAATATATTTGTAGGCTACAGCTCTTATTCGGTGGCAGAGGTGATAATCCCGGGATTAATAACTATATTGGACGACTGTAATGCTCTCCTTCAAGGAATATCCTCCCGTGGGATGAAAGGATTGTAGTATGTCCTAAACACTAGACCACGTGTCAAATGTGGTTTTCTTCACCTGATCAGTTAAAATGTTTTACGTCATACCTAGAAAAGCACTCAGAGAGCACAGACCTCCGCCAAGCAGCTCATTCCCCTCAAAATGGACACGCGCCAAAAAAGCTTCCTCTTCTGGTGTTTAAACCGCTGCATGGTCTGGCCCCTCCCACTCATCAACCTCTCCTCTCCTCTCCTCAGCCCCGCCCTCATTTGTGGCTGCGTTGAATCTGAACTGAAGACACGCCTCCTTTGTTTCCGTTTTCACGTTTTTTAGCTTCATCTTGTTTTGAATGTCACACCTCGCTTTTCTAAAGTTATTATTGTTGTTGTGTTGTTATTAATACTATTGTTAAAATGAAAGGCATCAGACTGTGGGCGGCTGTGGCTCAGTGGGTCGTCCGGTGATCAGAAGGTCGGCAGTTCGAATCCCAGCTCTGACTGTCCGCACGTCAAAGTGGGGAAGACACTGAACCCCAAATGTCTCCCAGTGGGTCTGGCCGCACCTTGCATGGCAGCAGTCGCCCACTGGAGGGTGAATGTGTGTGTGAACGGGTGAATGCGAGGCCTCATGTAAAGCGCTTTATAAGCGCAGAACATTTACTTATTTCAGATCTGAAGCCGCACTCGGGCTGCAGAGCTACTGAAGCTAGCTTTGTGGTACGTACGAACACATGAATACCTGAGGGTTGGCATCCAGGATGCAGATGCGGCCGGCCTCCACCACCTCATGTATGGACTCCGTCTTGATTCCATACAGGCTGCCGTCATATTCTCCATGCTCAAGGTAGCGGCCGTTCTTGATGTCGGCTTCCATCCTGCTGCGGCTGCTGGACGCGTACATCCGACTCTCTTGATCGCCCTTTTTGAGTTTTTTGGAGGTGTCTGGACAGAAACACAGGACAGTCACTTCCTCCGCTTCATTTCCCTCAAAGACTTCAAAGTCTTTTTTGGGTAGAATCTCACATCAGCTTGTTCCCATTCCTAATTACCGGTACAGCTAGCTAGTTGCATAACACCTTCATACATGGAATGGTGGTGCCGAAGAGGAGAGGATCCCTCAGCAGGAGCTTGTTCTTCAGCCTCCGCCGGCCCACACCATGGGCACCAATCAAAATCAAGGTTTTCCTATTGAAAGGCGGGACCTTTGCCACTTCCTCGTAGAGTAATATCTCATGTCTGTCAAACTCTGAGGCAGAAAGGGAAATAAGAAGGGCAGACGGCAGGGAGGAGGCGGAGACACTTGTGAATGAAGAAGATAAACAATCGCCTTAAGAGGGTCAGAGTTCGGTACCAAACAAATGATGAAACGTTTCACCGGACGATGACCTTACCTGCATTCTTGGTGGTGACATACATCATTGTCTTCTTCTTCTTCACACCGACACCGGCACAGAGATTCCCTGTGAGGAGCAGATCACTACCTGCTGACTCTAAACGTACAACCACAGCAACACGTTTCATAGGGGGGGGGGGGGGCGGGGGGGTCAGACTATTTCCTGGTCAGCACACGTTGGAGTGATGATCATACAGGTCATCCGGATGGATTCATAGATTGATGTTATATTCGGTTAAACCAAAGCGTGTCTGAATGAGGACTTTAGGTTCCGACCAAACGGTTTGCTTATTTGCGTGTCTTGCATCATTACACCAGCAGATGGCAGTATTACCATTAGACCTGTGAAGGACCTCACCGGACTTCACTTTAATTATTCTCCCATGTATCATCTCACCTGCAGGCAGTAACTCTGCGTCTCTCTTGACAAACGCTTTCCTCTTCTCTTCCAGCGTTTGACTCGGAATAAGTCCTGTGCTGCCGCCTTCCACATGACGCGCCTGCGTGATGCACGCACGCACGCACGCACACACACACACACACGCACAACAGACATCTGTGAATTTCTCCAGTCGTCGGCTGGGTCGTGCTCAGGTCACTCTGAATCTCCACCAGGAAGTGAACGCATGCTGCTTTGGTGCTTCACCTGCCACCAGTTGACGTCATCTTGGTTGACGATCTGCAAGATGTCCCCCGTCTCAAACCGTAGCCCCGCCTCCTGACAGGGAATCAGGCTGTCATTGGCTGGGTCGTAGTCATAGTGACACTTAAAGAACACCTGGTGAAACACAATTTTTTTAGCGTAGATTATTAATGTGTGTGTGTGTCTGTGTGTGCGTGTGTGTGTGTGTGTGTGTGCGTGTGTCTGTGCGTGTGTGTCTGTGCGTGTGTAGGTGGATGTAGGTGTGTGTGTGTGTATGTGTGTGGGGGTGTGTGTGTGTGTGTGTGTGTGGGTGTGTGTGTAGGTGGATGTAGATGTGTGTGTGTGTATGTGTGTGGGGGTGTGTGTAGGTGTGTGGGGGTGTGTGTGTGTGGGTGTGTGGGTGTGTGTAGTTGGATGTCGATGTGTGTGTGTGTAGGTGTGTGTGTGTGCGTGGGTGTGTGTAGGTGGATGTAGATGTGTGTGTGCGTAGATGTGTGTGTGTGTATGTGTGTGGGTGTGTGTAGTTGGATGTAGATGTGTGTGTGTGTGGGTGTGTGTAGTTGGATGTAGATGTGTGTGTGTGTGGGTGGGTGTAGTTGGATGTAGATGTGTGTGCGTAGGTGTGTGTGTGTGTGGGTGTGTGTAGTTGGATGTAGATGTGTGTGTGCGTGGGTGTGTGTAGGTGGATGTAGATGTGTGTGTGCGTAGATGTGTGTGTGTGTATGTGTGTGGGTGTGTGTAGTTGGATGTAGATGTGTGTGTGTGTGGGTGTGTGTAGTTGGATGTAGATGTGTGTGTGTGTGTGTGGGTGTGTGTAGTTGGATGTAGATGTGTGTGTGTGTGGGTGTGTGTAGTTGGATGTAGATGTGTGTGTGTGTGGGTGTGTGTAGTTGGATGTAGATGTGTGTGCGTAGATGTGTGTGTGTGTGGGTGTGTGTAGTTGGATGTAGATGTGTGTGTGCGTAGATGTGTGTGTGTGTATGTGTGTGGGTGTGTGTAGTTGGATGTAGATGTGTGTGTGTGTGGGTGTGTGTAGTTGGATGTAGATGTGTGTGTGTGTGTGTGGGTGTGTGTAGTTGGATGTAGATGTGTGTGTGCGTAGATGTGTGTGTGTGTATGTGTGTGGGTGTGTGTAGTTGGATGTAGATGTGTGTGTGTGTGTGTGGGTGTGTGTAGTTGGATGTAGATGTGTGTGTGTGTGGGTGTGTGTAGTTGGATGTAGATGTGTGTGCGTAGGTGTGTGTGTGTGTGGGTGTGTGTAGTTGGATGTAGATGTGTGTGTGCGTAGGTGTGTGTGTGTGTATGTGTGTGGGGGTGTGTGTAGGTGTGTGGGGGTGTGTGTGTGTGGGTGTGTGTAGTTGGATGTAGATGTGTGTGTGCGTAGGTGTGTGTGTGTGTGGGTGTGTGTAGTTGGATGTAGATGTGTGTGCGTAGGTGTGTGTGTGTGTGGGTGTGTGTAGTTGGATGTAGATGTGTGTGTGCGTAGGTGTGTGTGTGTGTGTGTGCGATAGAGATGATAAAGAACAGAACGACAAATTCCTTCAATTTGTTTTCTAGGACTGGGAGTGTGCGCACACGCAGACACACACACCTACACGCACACGCACGCACACACAGACAGCTGAATGTAATTTGGTTAGACAGCTAGCCTTCACGCTCTGACACACTTCAGCTCCTAATATGAGTGCAGAAGAACCGTTTTACACACACACACACACACACACACACACACACACACACACACACACACACACACTCACACACACACACACACACACACACACACACAAACTGGCTGTTTTGTCCACAGCAGCTTCTTCTCATCTTTTCGTCTTGTCCCGTGAGGCGTCGCCACAGCAGCCCAACCGTCTCCACTTCACCCTGTCCTTTGCATCGTCCTCCCCAACACCAGCCACTCTCATGTCCTCTGCTCTGCCTTCATTCTCTTCCTCTTCTTCACCATTAGAGTCCTCTTCCTCACCAGCAGCCTATGCTGGCGGGCTACACTCTCTCCTACCACGACCTCACAGTCACCAACCTCCTCTAAACTGCTCCGTCGACTCAAGATGTCGTCCACCTGTGTGTCCTTCTCGGTTCCTGTCCTGAACACCAAACTTGTCCATCACTTCTTCATCTCCTCTGTTTCCTTCACCAACACGCCCATTGAGGTCTGCTCCAATCAGGACTCTCTCTCTGCTAGGATGCTCTGAAGCACTTCATCCAAGTCAGTCCAGAACTTCTCCTTCTCCTCTAACTCACCTCCTACCTGTGGAGCGTAAGAACTTCTCCTTCTCCTAACTCACCTCCTACCTGTGGAGCGTAAGAACTTCTCCTCCTCCTCTAACTCACCTCCTACCTGTGGAGCATAAGAACTTCTCCTTCTCCTCTAACTCACCTCCTACCTGTGGAGCGTAAGAACTTCTCCTTCTCCTCTAACTCACCTCCTACCTGTGGAGCGTAAGAACTTCTCCTCCTCCTCTAACTCACCTCCTACCTGTGGAGCATAAGAACTTCTCCTTCTCCTCTAACTCACCTCCTACCTGTGGAGCGTAAGAACTTCTCCTTCTCCTCTAACTCACCTCCTACCTGTGGAGCGTAAGAACTTCTCCTCCTCCTCTAACTCACCTCCTACCTGTGGAGCATAAGAACTTCTCCTTCTCCTCTAACTCACCTCCTACCTGTGGAGCGTAAGAACTTCTCCTTCTCCTCTAACTCACCTCCTACCTGTGGAGCGTAAGAACTTCTCCTCCTCCTCTAACTCGCCTCCTACCTGTGGAGCGTAAGAACTTCTCCTTCTCCTCTAACTCACCTCCTACCTGTGGAGCGTAAGAACTTCTCCTTCTCCTCTAACTCACCTCCTACCTGTGGAGCGTAAGAACTTCTCCTTCTCCTCTAACTCACCTCCTACCTGTGGAGCGTAAGAACTTCTCCTTCTCCTCTAACTCACCTCCTACCTGTGGAGCTTAAGAACTTCTCCTCCTCCTCTAACTCACCTCCTACCTGTGGAGCGTAAGAACTTCTCCTTCTCCTCTAACTCGCCTCCTACCTGTGGAGCGTAAGAACTTCTCCTTCTCCTCTAACTCACCTCCTACCTGTGGAGCATAAGAACTTCTCCTTCTCCTCTAACTCGCCTCCTACCTGTGGAGCGTAAGAACTTCTCCTTCTCCTCTAACTCACCTCCTACCTGTGGAGCGTAAGAACTTCTCCTTCTCCTCTAACTCACCTCCTACCTGTGGAGCGTAAGAACTTCTCCTCCTCCTCTAACTCGCCTCCTACCTGTGGAGCGTAAGAACTTCTCCTTCTCCTCTAACTCACCTCCTACCTGTGGAGCGTAAGAACTTCTCCTTCTCCTCTAACTCACCTCCTACCTGTGGAGCGTAAGAACTTCTCCTTCTCCTCTAACTCACCTCCTACCTGTGGAGCGTAAGAACTTCTCCTTCTCCTCTAACTCACCTCCTACCTGTGGAGCTTAAGAACTTCTCCTCCTCCTCTAACTCACCTCCTACCTGTGGAGCGTAAGAACTTCTCCTTCTCCTCTAACTCACCTCCTACCTGTGGAGCTTAAGAACTTCTCCTCCTCCTCTAACTCACCTCCTACCTGTGGAGCGTAAGAACTTCTCCTTCTCCTCTAACTCGCCTCCTACCTGTGGAGCGTAAGAACTTCTCCTTCTCCTCTAACTCACCTCCTACCTGTGGAGCTTAAGAACTTCTCCTCCTCCTCTAACTCACCTCCTACCTGTGGAGCGTAAGAACTTCTCCTTCTCCTCTAACTCGCCTCCTACCTGTGGAGCGTAAGAACTTCTCCTTCTCCTCTAACTCACCTCCTACCTGTGGAGCGTAAGAACTTCTCCTTCTCCTAACTCACCTCCTACCTGTGGAGCGTAAGAACTTCTCCTTCTCCTCTAACTCACCTCCTACCTGTGGAGCGTAAGAACTTCTCCTTCTCCTCTAACTCACCTCCTACCTGTGGAGCGTAAGAACTTCTCCTCCTCCTCTAACTCGCCTCCTACCTGTGGAGCGTAAGAACTTCTCCTTCTCCTCTAACTCACCTCCTACCTGTGGAGCGTAAGAACTTCTCCTTCTCCTCTAACTCACCTCCTACCTGTGGAGCGTAAGAACTTCTCCTTCTCCTCTAACTCACCTCCTACCTGTGGAGCGTAAGAACTTCTCCTTCTCCTCTAACTCACCTCCTACCTGTGGAGCTTAAGAACTTCTCCTCCTCCTCTAACTCACCTCCTACCTGTGGAGCGTAAGAACTTCTCCTTCTCCTCTAACTCGCCTCCTACCTGTGGAGCGTAAGAACTTCTCCTTCTCCTCTAACTCACCTCCTACCTGTGGAGCATAAGAACTTCTCCTTCTCCTCTAACTCGCCTCCTACCTGTGGAGCGTAAGAACTTCTCCTTCTCCTCTAACTCACCTCCTACCTGTGGAGCGTAAGAACTTCTCCTCCTCCTCTAACTCACCTCCTACCTGTGGAGCATAAGAACTTCTCCTTCTCCTCTAACTCACCTCCTACCTGTGGAGCGTAAGAACTTCTCCTTCTCCTCTAACTCACCTCCTACCTGTGGAGCGTAAGAACTTCTCCTTCTCCTCTAACTCACCTCCTACCTGTGGAGCGTAAGAACTTCTCCTCCTCCTCTAACTCACCTCCTACCTGTGGAGCATAAGAACTTCTCCTTCTCCTCTAACTCACCTCCTACCTGTGGAGCGTAAGAACTTCTCCTTCTCCTCTAACTCACCTCCTACCTGTGGAGCGTAAGAACTTCTCCTTCTCCTAACTCACCTCCTACCTGTGGAGCGTAAGAACTTCTCCTTCTCCTCTAACTCACCTCCTACCTGTGGAGCGTAAGAACTTCTCCTTCTCCTCTAACTCACCTCCTACCTGTGGAGCGTAAGAACTTCTCCTCCTCCTCTAACTCGCCTCCTACCTGTGGAGCGTAAGAACTTCTCCTTCTCCTCTAACTCACCTCCTACCTGTGGAGCGTAAGAACTTCTCCTTCTCCTCTAACTCACCTCCTACCTGTGGAGCGTAAGAACTTCTCCTTCTCCTAACTCACCTCCTACCTGTGGAGCGTAAGAACTTCTCCTCCTCCTCTAACTCACCTCCTACCTGTGGAGCATAAGAACTTCTCCTTCTCCTCTAACTCACCTCCTACCTGTGGAGCGTAAGAACTTCTCCTTCTCCTCTAAC
Organism: Brachionichthys hirsutus; assembly: GCF_040956055.1. Classification (NCBI taxonomy): domain Eukaryota; kingdom Metazoa; phylum Chordata; class Actinopteri; order Lophiiformes; family Brachionichthyidae; genus Brachionichthys; species Brachionichthys hirsutus. The sequence goes on along the minus strand of NW_027180691.1, from coordinate 10,597 downwards.
TCACCTCCTACCTGTGGAGCGTAAGAACTTCTCCTCCTCCTCTAACTCACCTCCTACCTGTGGAGCATAAGAACTTCTCCTTCTCCTCTAACTCACCTCCTACCTGTGGAGCGTAAGAACTTCTCCTTCTCCTCTAACTCACCTCCTACCTGTGGAGCGTAAGAACTTCTCCTCCTCCTCTAACTCACCTCCTACCTGTGGAGCATAAGAACTTCTCCTCCTCCTCTAACTCACCTCCTACCTGTGGAGCGTAAGAACTTCTCCTTCTCCTCTAACTCACCTCCTACCTGTGGAGCTTAAGAACTTCTCCTCCTCCTCTAACTCACCTCCTACCTGTGGAGCGTAAGAACTTCTCCTTCTCCTCTAACTCACCTCCTACCTGTGGAGCGTAAGAACTTCTCCTTCTCCTCTAACTCACCTCCTACCTGTGGAGCGTAAGAACTTCTCCTTCTCCTCTAACTCGCCTCCTACCTGTGGAGCGTAAGAACTTCTCCTTCTCCTCTAACTCACCTCCTACCTGTGGAGCATAAGAACTTCTCCTTCTCCTCTAACTCGCCTCCTACCTGTGGAGCGTAAGAACTTCTCCTTCTCCTCTAACTCACCTCCTACCTGTGGAGCATAAGAACTTCTCCTTCTCCTCTAACTCGCCTCCTACCTGTGGAGCGTAAGAACTTCTCCTTCTCCTCTAACTCACCTCCTACCTGTGGAGCGTAAGAACTTCTCCTCCTCCTCTAACTCACCTCCTACCTGTGGAGCATAAGAACTTCTCCTTCTCCTCTAACTCACCTCCTACCTGTGGAGCGTAAGAACTTCTCCTTCTCATCTAACTCACCTCCTACCTGTGGAGCGTAAGAACTTCTCCTTCTCCTCTAACTCACCTCCTACCTGTGGAGCGTAAGAACTTCTCCTCCTCCTCTAACTCACCTCCTACCTGTGGAGCATAAGAACTTCTCCTTCTCCTCTAACTCACCTCCTACCTGTGGAGCGTAAGAACTTCTCCTTCTCCTCTAACTCACCTCCTACCTGTGGAGCGTAAGAACTTCTCCTTCTCCTAACTCACCTCCTACCTGTGGAGCGTAAGAACTTCTCCTTCTCCTCTAACTCACCTCCTACCTGTGGAGCGTAAGAACTTCTCCTTCTCCTCTAACTCACCTCCTACCTGTGGAGCGTAAGAACTTCTCCTCCTCCTCTAACTCGCCTCCTACCTGTGGAGCGTAAGAACTTCTCCTTCTCCTCTAACTCACCTCCTACCTGTGGAGCGTAAGAACTTCTCCTTCTCCTCTAACTCACCTCCTACCTGTGGAGCGTAAGAACTTCTCCTTCTCCTCTAACTCACCTCCTACCTGTGGAGCATAAGAACTTCTCCTTCTCCTCTAACTCGCCTCCTACCTGTGGAGCGTAAGAACTTCTTCTCCTCCTCTAACTCACCTCCTACCTGTGGAGCATAAGAACTTCTCCTTCTCCTCTAACTCACCTCCTACCTGTGGAGCGTAAGAACTTCTCCTTCTCCTCTAACTCGCCTCCTACCTGTGGAGCGTAAGAACTTCTCCTTCTCCTCTAACTCACCTCCTACCTGTGGAGCGTAAGAACTTCTCCTTCTCCTCTAACTCACCTCCTACCTGTGGAGCGTAAGAACTTCTCCTTCTCCTCTAACTCACCTCCTACCTGTGGAGCGTGAGAACTTCTCCTTCTGCTCTAACTCGCCTCCTACCTGTGGAGCGTAAGAACTTCTCCTCCTCTAACTCACCTCCTACCTGTGGAGCGTAAGAACTTCTCCTTCTCCTCTAACTCACCTCCTACCTGTGGAGCGTAAGAACTTCTCCTTCTCCTCTAACTCACCTCCTACCTGTGGAGCGTAAGAACTTCTCCTTCTCCTCTAACTCACCTCCTACCTGTGGAGCGTAAGAACTTCTCCTTCTCCTCTAACTCACCTCCTACCTGTGGAGCGTAAGAACTTCTCCTCCTCCTCTAACTCACCTCCTACCTGTGGAGGCTGCCATTGTTTGACTCCTCCATGTTCATAACTTTTGTGTTGGTGTCGAGGATGTTGAACTTTCGCGACCTAATTTTTTTTATTTGTTTTAAATCAAGAAACGCATGGGAATTGATCTCATCTTGAAATCATCATGCAGACTGGATAAAGAATAAACATGCCCATTGTCAGCAGTCTCACCCTCGAATCGCAGCCACGTCTCTAGATTCCCTGAAGAAAACAAACACTTCAAATCAGCAAAGGAGTCTTTTTTTTGTTTTTTAAAAGGTCTTGCTGATCCAAGAGGTAAAACACTCACTTGTCAATGCAGACTTTAATTTTCAACTGGTAATTAAGTCCGGGAAACTTGACCAACAACCTGGAAACGTGAGAGAAATTAATTCGAGTCTAAAATGATGGACCTGCGGTCCTCAAATCGAAGACATTGTGTTTGGTTTTCCGAGCCGGCGTCGTACCTGACTTTGTTGGTGAACTGCACGCCTGTCTTTATGACCAGAGGCCTGTCGGGGTGCATGGGCATACACGGCTGCCGTTCCACCACGAACGCACTAGGAAGCAGAACAGATGTTGTTTCAGAGAGAACATCGGGTCAAAGATTCCTTCTGCCGAGGATGTGCAGCCGCGAGTTTCCTCTTTCATTGCATCCCGATATCCCGGCGGTACCTCTTCATCAGGTTCTTAAACAAGTCCACGATCTTCTCCTCCAGGGCAGGCCGGTGCTGGATGATGGGGTCTCCTTTGTAGGACACCTTCTGCTGCAGCTCCTCCAGCTTTTTGATCTGCTGGCGGATCTGGAGCTGCGACTCAGCCAAGGATGTGATCCTGGTTTAAAAAACCAAACGAAAAGGGAAACCCAGCGGACGTTTGTCATTCCGATGAAACACGACTTTAAACCTGCTCAACTGGACTCAACGGGAGTGTTTGGAAATATACTTCTAAAGCAGTTTTTTTAATTTTTAATTTTTAATTTTTCTAATATCACCTAATTAACATTGTCGGGTGTTCGCGCTGTAATAAAGCGTGTGTGTGCTGCCCGTAGATCGCTCTTCAGACTTTGAAGTGAACGACAGGAGCTGGTTCCCGTCATTGTGAGCCAAAAAAAGTCTGTTAAAGTCTAACGTGATTGGTCGAGATGTGTGTGGGCGTGTGCGTGTCCACAACGAGCAGCGAGCGGACGAAACGAAAGGGAGGCAGGGAGAGAGAGAACTTTAGACCAGAGACAAACGACGCGCTAGAAAGGGTAAGGGAAAAAACGAGCGATAGAAAACGTAGAAAAATCTGGACACATTTTAACGCGGCTGACACAAAGGCAAAATAAAATAAAGTAAGATCGTATCTTGAGGAGCCGCTTATCCAAAGAAGTGCAGACCCACTGAGCTGGTGGGAGTCCAGGTGTTCAGTCTACCCACGTCTCACACACGCAATGGCACGGAGACTGTCCCCTCAGAGAGAATCTCCAAAACAGGACAGATAACAGAAGGATCAGCCCCTCCAAGCTGAGCCACTTGGTTTCCTTTGATGCCATTCTTCGGTAAAACAGTAGAACTGTTACCTGAAGCTGCTTTATCTTTTGCACTTTTTAATTTATGTTTTCTTGATGTGTTTGAGATTTAAATGCAGAGATTTGACCTTGTTCTCTGTGAGATGTGTTTGGTTTGGTTTTGTATTTTATATTATATAATATGTTTATTGTAGCTAGCAGTGCAAAGAGGATTTAAATAAAGACATTTAATAAACATTTGATATATTGCATGTTTTTACATTAGTAGCTAATTTTACACAATGCACATGATTTGGTATTAAATTAATTTTGTCAACAAAAAATCTGAGGAGCCACTTGGGAGCCAAAAGAACCGGTTCTCTTAAAAGTGCCGGAATTCCCATCACTACACTGAACTGAAACAAGATGGTGGTTTAAAGCTAAACTTTGCTGATCTTCCTTTGGACAGTTTCTGGTTATCTGTTATCAAGGAGTTCCCCGTTCTAGCCAACAAAGCTATTCTGACATTGCTCCCGTTTTCAACCACCTATCTGTGTGAGCTGAGCTTCTCAAGCTCGACGGCGATAAAAACTAAAAACAGAGAGACTGAGAGCTGATGAGGAAGAGCTTTGTGTGTGTCTTTCTGCCATTACTGCCAGGATATCCATTCTGTGTTCATCAAAACAGCCCCAGGTTTCCCACTAAGTATAAATACATAAAAAAAACTATATTATTAACTCTATATATTATAATAAAGCTCATCTAATATAATGTGTACTGTGTTAGAACGTCATTTTGTGTCATTTTGGTTGGTGGTGTGCCGCAGGATTTTGTAAATGTAAAAAGTGTGCCGCGGCTCAAAAAAGGTTGGGAAACACTGTTCTAAAGTATATGCCTCTGTGTACTTACACAGGAGGGGGAGGACAGAAATGACTTGACCTTCCAAATCAGTGTCTTAAAAGGAGAATAATCAGTGGCTTGATTTGGGACTCGATTCGGGACGTCCTTAGTTACCACGTTTCGAGGCGGTCCAGACAAATGTTCGGCGGTCCTCCGATACAGGCGATCTGCTGCCTTCTCTTCCAGTCCGCCAGCTCTTCGTCTGTCAGGTTCTTCTGGACGTAATCCATGGCCATCAGCAAGCCGCCCATCTCTGTCACGATTCGCTACGAGACAAAAAAAGAAAAGGAAAACGCGAGACATTAAATACGAATCAATGACGCCGCATCTTGATTTCATTTTGAATATGTGACCCCGGTTAAAATTCTTTCTCGTGCATCCCTAACACAATCGATGCTGGACACTCACCCTCCTCATCTGGTCCAGGGCGGCCAGCATCTGCCCCAGTTGAGCCATCTTCTGTCTGGCAGCAGCCGCCTGGCTATTTCCATTCAGATCCTGGGATAACTCTAAACGGACGTTTAGACTTGACTCAGTTCATGTTAATCGATTCATCTAGAAGTTCAACACGGCTGCTAAAATATGAGAAAATACCTCCTTGGCTTTTCAAGGTCTTGTAATTAAAATCGAAGTCGTCCTGCAAGTTCTCGAGCATTTTCATGTTGTGCTCCATGTCCTGAAGGAGAACAGGGCGACGCGTTACACGTCGGCGGCTACATCAATCTTCTCCTTCTCCTCTAACACTAAGCAGAGATGCATAAGAAGACCAGAAATATGACCAGAAAAGCATTGACAAATCCAGACTCTTGATACGTCCAACATGTTCGTCAGTCGCTTAACCACAGAAAGCCGTCCATGGAAGCCTCTTTGTGAGGCCTACAAACACACGGGATTCAGTATATCATGGCCTGTGGAGGTTTCTAACAGACCAACGGTCTGAGAGAATCAAACAGTCTGGCCTCTTCCATCCTCACATTTCTATTCTACACACTCTCCTTTAGTCGTCATTGTCAAACTGACGCCTGTTCCAACCTGCCACACAGACACAAAGTTACAAAACTGTTTATGATTCACAAGAGAACAGTGGGATCTGGAGAAGTGGAGGGAAACGTGATTTAGAGAGCAGTTGTGGTGCGTGATAGAGACAGTAAGGTGTGATTTAGGGCTGAGAAGGAAATGGAGGAGGGGGGGTGCGCTCTTGGCAAAGATTGAGTGTCGTTTAATGCGGGACTGAGTGGAGAAATGATTGCATGGCTGACTATAGCTGTGACACATCGCTCACATGCTATCCTGGCTGAATGGGAATGACCCCATTAAGACAAGCTTGATGCTAAATGCTATAGCATATACTGGGATGGTAGCAAAAAGCTGAGCTGGCTAATGACTGTATGTCACTGTAATGGCGTGTCTCTATCGAGTGGCTTTGCCTCCACGTCCTGAGAAGTGTAACCTACTTAGAGCACACCTGTCTGATGAATAATGGAGGAGAGACAGTTACTAGCAGCCCCCATCAGCTGATCCCTGCTTTGATCTTGGCTCCGCTCCTTGAAAATGAAAGTTTCTCTTCACCTCCACTCGCCCGTCAACTTCACTCCTCAGACTAATGCCTTAAACGAGCAATCATAAAATACAGTATTTTTCTAATATGTTTCCTCCGTTTTTTTTTATTAAGTTAGTTTGGCTTCATGTTTATTACAAAATTCACAATTGCTTTATTAAAAAATCTAAAACAAAACCAATGCGGAATTAAATAAATGTCATTTATTAAGGCACCTTATTGATTAGTTAGGGTTAGTTCTGATTATATTCAACTGAATGAATGTGGCAAACATTTTGCGTTTTTTGTATAATCCAGTGATGGAATTAGTAGGTGTTTATGAATAATGCAGTGTGTGTGTGTGTGTGTGTGTGTGTGCGTCCATGTACCAAACGTTTTAGAAAACACCAATGGTTGCAGTTTTGCATTAAAATTCAAGCATTTTCAGGTCCAATGAACAGCTTGAAATGGTGCAAAGTGGTGAACTGCAAGAGGTTAAATAAAAAAGGTTAACCTAAACATTTCAGAATTATACAAGAAAGGCCTTTTTCATTGCTACCCCCCCCCCCCCCCCCCCTCTGTTTGCATGGAAGTGGTGTTGGAACACACTTTGGTACCGTAACGTTATGAGCATTATGTGAACAGTATTGTAACTGCAGAAAGTTGTGTGTTACTATGAAAATGGCGAGGAAAAGGAATTTAACGATAGAAGAGGGACAGACCACGTGTGTGTTTCGAGGTGTGCGTCCAAATGTGGTCAGAACTTCATTTATTACTCCACTCTTATCTGCTGCTTTCACACTTAACACATTTCACCCTTAACTCATCCCCAATCTCCATCCTCCACTTGCCCTTTGTTGCGACCCGCATACCTCTAACCCGTTTTCACCGCTCCCCTGTCCCTATATTGATTAACAGCCAGCAATGAATGCAATGTTTCCCCTTCTCTGGTCATATTTTATCCGGCAGCTAATCAATACAGGGACACCTCAGGGCAAGGACATGGGCTCACTTACAGCAAAGCATTTAAGACGTGTGTGTGTGTGCGTGTGTGTGTGTGTGTGAGAGAGAGAGAGGTTTGTATAATAACGTGTTCCACATTCATGCACGACCACTTGCTACCAGCTGCAGGTGCAAAGATGCATGCAAACTCATACTATACTTGTATACACTTGTACTGTAAATAAATCTGTATATTGATCGAGTGATTGGTCAATGCAAGGAATTCTCCGAACCCCTTCAAGGCCACACCTTTTTTCTAATCATTGCTTTATTGCAGCCTCTCAGACGTTCCTGTCTTTAGAACCAGAGGTGGAGAACATGAGATGGATGGGAGCATGATGCTGGGTTGGGGGGGGGGGGCTATTTACCAGCTCCAGAACTGAGTTTCTCTCATTCAGTTATCCAATGCTCGGCCCCCCCATACAGAGTGAACTCGCTGTTCCTGAGACACGCTGGGCCGGATGACAAGCATTGGCAAAGACTTGAAGGACCAATCTGGGCATGTTTGTAGCGGATCTTAGGAGATTTGTATAATGATTAAAATGAATCATTAATCATCGTTTTAACAACGAGGGGCTAACGAGAGCAGTCAGGTAGGTGGAGCTCGCGCACAGCTGGTGTCACTCATCAAAGGGAGAGAGAGAGAGAGAGAGAGAGAGCGAGAGAGAGAAGGGTGAGCAAGGAGAGCGAGCGAGAGAGAGAGGAGGAGAGAGAGCGAGCGAGAGAGAGAGAGAGAGAGAGAGCAAGAGAAAGATATAGAGAGCGAGCGAGAGAGAGAGAGAGAGCGAGAAAGATTGAGAGAGAGCGAGAGAGAGAGTTAGAGAGAGAGAGAGAGAGAGAGAGACGGGAGTCGAGGTTACTACAGGACGCTGCTGCCTGTTTGGCTGTCGGACCTCTGCAAGCGGCGCTGAAGCCCCACCAGCCCCGGTTGTCTCGACCTGCCCCCCTCGCAGCTTGTTCCACCCGCTACCCGGACGCACAGCGGCCAGCTCAGAGCCCGGCAGGAGCGTCTCCCGAGCCGGAGCAGCAGGACGCAGACCTGCGTGGAGGGGTAGTCTGTCCACGACGGGGCTGTTTGCCTGCTAGGTGGGCTGGGATGCGGCGTGTCAGCCCCGAACTGGAGCTACGCTCAGAATCAGGAGATAACGCTTCCCTGAACTCCTGAAAGACTCCCTGAACCAGCAGAGGGGCCGAACCAGCAGGGGGTCTGAACCAGCAGGGGGTCTGAACCAGCAGGGGGTCTGAACCAGCAGGGGGTCTGAACCAGCAGAGGGTCTGAACCAGCAGGGGTCTGAACCAGTGGGGGTCTGAACCAGCAGGGGGTCTGAACCAGCAGAGGGTCTGAACCAGCAGGGGGTCTGAACCAGCAGAGATCTGAACCAGCAGGGGGTCTGAACCAGCAGGGGGTCTGAACCAGCAGGGGTCTGAACCAGCAGGGGTCTGAACCAGCGGGGGGTCTGAACCAGCAGGGGGTCTGACTTGAATGCAACTCCAGCGGCTGTTCGGTGACGTCACAGACGAAGAAGACGATTCACTAATTCTGTTTATGGAAAAGCGAATTTAAACACGCCGACGACAGAAGGGCTGAAAGGTCACCGGGGACGGCCCTGCCTCTCCGTCCGCAGCCTCCCATCAGTCTGTCATGAAGGTGTGAACTCTCTCTCTCTCTTTGATCTTCCCCCACATCTATCTGCTACTCGGAGATCAAACGCTCCTCCTGCTTCTCGGGGATGTACGACAGCGTGGTCGTGGGTTTGGGCCCCGGCTCCTTCCTGGACATGGATTACTACCACAGACCTCCGGGGCTCAGGCCGGAGAAGGGACTCCTGTCCGGGGCCCGAGGACTCCAGCACCCGTTCTGGAGCGGATCCAGCCACTGTGAGTTTCTGGACATTAAAATGTTCCTTTCATGGGTGCATAACCTGCTGCTTATAGGTGGGGGGGGGGGGGGGGGGGTACTTTTATTTTTTTATCAGAACAGATTAGGCCGTCCTTCTCAGGCTTTCCACCCCAACCTTTCACTCTCGCTGCGGGTTTGACCTCGGCGGGTCAGCCCCCGCCTGCCTTCCTGACCTCAGGCTCGGCACTAGTCGGTGTTTGCCGCTGGTCAACATGAAGCAGGCCGGCTCACTCATTAATCAATAATCAATAGATCTGCAGCCACGCTGATCAACTGCTCCGTTCATCGGTCGCTTTTCAGACAAACATCATCCAGTTAAACACGAATGCGTTTCTCCTTTCATGGGATGAATAATTTCCTTTTGGATCACAAAAAAAACTTTGCTAAAAACGTCAATTTGGATGCATTATTGATCAATATTATTTTTTTACTTTTCTTCTTTATTGATGCTGCCAAACAAATGGATGAAATAGTTGCGTCACAAATGCATTAAGTTACATAGCATTTAAATGCTTCTCAAATGTTACAGCACACAATAATAACTATTAACTGTTAAAATGTTATTGTCAATAGTTGTGTCTTTTACAGCCATTAAAGCCCCTTTGTACAGGCGTGACCCTTATTCTGACGGTTTGTGAGACCCGGTTCAAGTCGGTGCTTGGGCCCCTCTAGCAACAATTATTCGAGATGTCCCGATCAAGTTTTCTTTGCCCCCGAGTCCGAGTCATTTGGTGCTGAACCGATACCGAGTCCCGATCCGATAATAAAGAAGAGTTAAGAAACGGATCCAGGGTGACTCTTATTTTCTATTTTATTCCTCTTATTTCAACATTGAACTCTTAAACAGAGCACCTCTCTGGCGTAGCTTGAATATTTAAGTAAGAAGTAAAAGACTTGGATGAGTGCAACAGGAAATATTCATTTAAATCCTCTTCAGAGTACTTCCACGGCGCAGACGTACTCGCACGACTCGCTTCAAGCTGCTTCCGTGTTTAGCCAGCATTCAACCAATAGTGTCACAGGAAGTGATGTCATTCTGCACACACTGCCATCTCTGTCTGGAGTAGAGAGGTCTCACTCTGTTCCACAGCGTAACTCCAGATCTGATAAAGAGTAATGACAATAACGATCCATATATATCCAAGTCCTGATCGGGAGGTAATGACAATAACGATCCATATATATCCAAGTCCTGATCGGGAGGTAATGACAATAACGATCCATATATATCCAAGTCCTGATCGGGAGGTAATGACAATAACGATCCATATATATCCAAGTCCTGATCGGCAGGTAATGCCTGATTCCGATCGAGCCCGCAAGCTCGTGATCGGGCCCGACTTCCGATCACATGATTGGATTGGGACATCCATAACAATTATTTCAGGTCACCCCCCGGATGAGAAATATAGTAGCAAAACGTATTTGTATATTTAAAATCTTATCTAGAAACAAGACAAAAAAGACATGCAACAAATGAAACTATTTGCACACTTCTGCCTGTTACTGTGGTTGTTATTATTGTTATTATTGTTGTTGCCATTAACAGTTATTATCTTAAGAGATAAATCTGATGATCATCCCATTCAATTGTTTAATAAAGATCAGGATTTATCGGATGATTCAGATAGTAAATCAGATTTTACTTGTTGCTGCACAAGCACATTTCAGTCGGTACATATTCGACCCCCGGATGTGCTTTTGGAGTCTAACATGGGCTGTTGGACCTTAGCGCCAGTTCAGGCATGGAACCAGGACAGGAAGCCGGCGTCGCCCAGCCAGTCA
>NW_027180690.1:0-50000 GCF_040956055.1 Brachionichthys hirsutus | reverse complement strand
ATTTACCCTCGTTAGACAAGTCAGCTTCTCTGTGACTGAATATCCACTGATTTGCTATATATTTTTGAGAGCTACACTCTGTCTTTGTGGTAAATGTCAGGAATGTGAACTGGATGATGCAGTGAGAAAAGCTATATGCACTTGTGTTGATAAATAGTTTTGCACACATATTTCGTTAAGCAAAACACTTGTTTTAATTTCCCATATAATGGAACTCTGACTACATGGTGAATTATTTAAGGCCAGGCTGTCCCCTGTTCTGTGTTTGGCTTAATAAGCAATGGCAGACCCCCCCCCCCCAAAAAAAGGGACAGAAAATGGTGCAGGAGTGAGGATAAGGGCAGCAGGTCCTTCAATTCATTTCAGCACATTCCCCTATCTTCAGTACATGAATTATAGATTTTCCCATGCTAGCAGTAAATGCACTGTCTTCAAACTTAAACACAGAGGAAAAAAGTTTAATCACGATAGCAGCGTGTTCTAATTTATAAAGACAGCTCTGTAGAAAAATAGATTTAAATGTAATGTTTTAAAATATTTTGTCTATTTCTAGCATAGAGAACAAAAACTTTTAGAATTATCCCACTTATATTTTTGTTTTTATTTAATACAATCAAATAAAACATGTGAATCACACAATCAAAATTCATCACAAAGGCTTGTGTGTTGCTGTGTTTGGCAAGCTGGTATGAGTTGTTCTGCGAGCCATGCCAACAGGGAGTTCCGCCACCAGATCATCCTTGTTCCAGCCATATGAGTAAGTGTTGGTTGTGCTGCATCGGCCATGAGCCCAAAACAACCCAAATATCTGCTGAATGCCTGCTGAAATGATACTCTTCTTAGCTTGCAATAAAAATAAAAATTCTATCAGAGAAATGTCCTTTCTCTCCTTTTGCAAAGCCACCAGGCCCTTAGTTAAAAATAATGAGTAGGAATTTTTCACAATATCATTATCACTTTTTCTGCAATCAAGTACGCACAATTACCCCTTCACTCCTGCCACCGCTCCACTATTGACCTGGGTACGCAGTAAGCAGTCTTGTTGTTGTTAGCCTGGGACCACATGCTACTATTTTTCACCTGACAGCCTGAAATTTGCCCCGCAGTCTGTAACAGGCTGTGTATCACACGTTTCTCAGGACCCTCAAGGGAAGCACTGACAGCCAGAGTCCGCGGTACTGGAACAAAGACCTCATCTAATTACCAGCTTCCAAAACCTGAAGACCAGCAATTGTTGAAGAATTAAAGTTTTTATTTTGCAATAGTTGCTGAAAAACTCATCTTTGTTCCACCTTGTAGTCGAGTGATGTTTCTATCCACCACCCACTGATTACTCACCAAAGAATGGTTCAAATGATCCAAAAAGTAGTGCAACATCAAACTTCCTGACTCACCTGTGTGACTTTTTCGGTGACCAAATGAGTTCGGTCTTTGACCTTCGGCGCTTTGATGGTCGTCTCAGATGTTGGTGGAGAGTAGGTCTTCTTATCCATCCCCTCAGAGAAGGTGAGCGCAATGAGAGGGATCTTATTGATGGTGCTATACTTGCTGATGTTGGATTCAGAGGTAGAGCCAAGCAGACTGGACTTCACGTGATTAATCGGGCCTGGTGGCAACAAAAAGTACAAATATTAGTATGACTGGATAAGATGTTTTTATTTAACTTTACTATGGTTGATTGTGAATGTGTGTCCTGCAGTGATAGGAGTAATACTTAAAAATGTTTTTTAGTCTTGAACCAACCATTTTGAAGAAATAACATTACATCCACCAGATATATCAATTCATGAATAATTTATGAACACAGAGCTACCAATGTGTGCCTGCCTCATTTCCTTCATCACGATCTCAAAATGCTTCCTCACCAGAACTAAAAGGATGAATCCTGCTTTTTAAGGTAACATGTAATAACATGGTGCTCTGTATGCTGCAAGCAGCGGTGCAGTAGCAGCCTACAATATTTACACCGTGCTGCTGATTAATGCATTCTGACATGTGTATCTTCCTGGAAAATTGGAAATACACTACAGAGTAGCTAGTTTACATTGTTACCTCCGCCAAAGAGCTAATGTGTTTGCCGACGCCTGTCTTTCTGTCTGTCTGTCTATTAGGAAAATAACTCAAAAGGTTCCAGACAAATCTTGATGAAATATTCAGGAAATTTGGGAATGTTACCAGAAACAGCTGATTAAATTCTGGTGATGATCCAGACGAGATCCTGGATTCTGGATCGCTTTCAAATGTCCGTTAACATTGCAGTTAATGGAGCTTTAAAGTTTGTTCCTCAATATTTCGTTTGATAATTGACCAATTTTAATGGGATCTCTATCTTACCACCGCGTTTCATCCAGGTCTGATCTGGATTGCAGATATTATTGAGATTTTTTTTTAAATGGGAGAACACTTGCATTTGGGCCTACTGTGCATTTAATATTATAGATATAGATTCCTAAAAAGTGTTGTCTTATAGCTGAGTCAATTCCACACCGGAGCACGTCAACGGATTTGTTCTAACTTTAATACCTGAGGAAACAGATCCAGTTGGAATCGGGTGAATTTTCACTTCAAAACTATTTTGTTTTTAGCTTTCAATATCTCTCACAAAGGAGGTTCTGTTTTTTGCTGGCGTTTACCAAGACTCTGTGGAATTAGTTGTGGACAAACGGATTTGTTGTATCTTCAAAAGCCCTGGATCTATAGCCAGAACAATCCGCCATTACTGAAAGTGTGCTTTTTGTGAATAACTTCTAAACTAATAATGATATTAATGTGAATCCAATTGCTAATGGTTTGTTTTCAAGGTCAAATAATCTAAAAATAAAGATTAAATAAATGTAGGGCCATTATTTTTGGTGAAAATCAAAATATAGGGAGACTGAGGTGCTCTGTGGAAGTCTGTGCTCTCCAAGTGCTTTTCTAGTTGATCATGCATTCAGGTACCAGGAGCTGTTCTTGGTTGGGAACTAGAACCAAGTACAAATTCAGAGTGTTTCATGTTTCTTAAAAAGCGATTCGACCAACGCATCTTCTTTTTCCATTCCAAGTTACACATGTATGATTTATACATTGAAACGTTCTAATCAACATTTATGCAAAGCACCTTAAGTTCAAGTCAAACAATGAAGACAACTTCTATGATGCCATATTACTTATGTCTTTTTTTAGTCCAGATGAGAAATGACATCCTGTGCATTAAATGGCTAGCATAGCTCGTGGCAATAGCTAATCAGGAAACCTGGTATCAAATAACATGGGCTGAAATACATAATTACCTTTGGCATGATTTACATTATCTAAAGGCAGCATTTCATAGATAAAGCAAAAAGGAACATTTTAATTCATCTATATGCAATATGATAATAGCAAAGATGAAATGACAGTGCTTTGTTGTGTAATATGGTAGCGTTTGCAACAATTCATATTTATTCATCATTATTCATGTTGTGCTCTATTTTAGTACACACCTTCACTTGTATGACGATCCCTGAATGCAGCTTTGGAATTAGAGTAGCCTTCAATTTCATGGACGGATGAGGCGCGCCTCATGCTGTTCATGCTGCCTCTTGGAAAAGTGTTTGATAGGGTTGCAGCGGTCAGTTGGGGTTCAGTCTGGTACAGATGCTCCCAAGGCAGTTTAGGAGAATAATGGTTTAGAGGCTCAGGACCAATAGTAGTGTGGGAGGAATGGCGGCTGGAGCTTATGAGGCAATGTTTGTCGTTGTCCTCAACGGGACTGCAAATGCTCTTGGTAGGTGAGGGGACGTGCTGCAGGGCCACTGAGTCCTCGTTCTCTTTGGGTGAGTCTACCATCACAGCATCTGGGTCCTCCTGTGGAAGAGACTGCTTGTTGGTATTCATTAGGCTCAAAGCAGCCTGGCGGAAGCGGAAGAATCTACTCCTCCCTAAAGATTGGGGGGGAAAAAATATGGGTTGTTACATTTTTTGTGAACTGTCCTGAAAAGTAAAAACATCTTTAAAAAGAGGGGGAAAAAAGCGTTGAATCTTTTTCTAACAAATGAAAAATGAAATAAGAAAAGATTCATTCTTAATTCTTAATTTCCAAAATATAAGATATATCTGCTGAAATGTATACATCTAAAGTCTATAACATAGATACATCGTACTCCAAAAAATTGTCTTATTTCTTTTATCCTTTTTTATTTATTATTATTATTATTATTATTATTTAATGTTTCTTTTATTTGTCTTTTACTTAATTTATTTTTATTAGTAATACACTTTATTTTCATTATTATAATATATAAATATATTGTTTTGTTTATTATTTTAGCTCATTATTTGCTCACCTACATACCTGTCTCAGATGATGTTTTGTTCCGATAAAAAAATAAAAAGTTCAAAAAAACAAAAGATTCATTCAACCTAAAATATGAATGGATGTGAATGGAAAAATTGAATAACAAAATGTATAGGTATGTAAATTAAATCCCACAAAAGAAATCCAATTGTTGACACAACTTTAGAAATGACAAAGGTTGTCAATAACCAGTGACGAACACGCGTCATTCAGTTGTAACTTATTTTTTACACGATATATCGGTCGACTCTTTTTTTCGGTGTGTAAAAAAATAAATTGGAAAAATAGTGTGGCCCTCCTGGAGTTCAGTCATGTCTGCCAATAATTAAGAACATTCTGGTTTATGTTACTCAACATCATTATAAACTTTTTAATATCAAATAAATCATCCATCTGATGTCCTTACTGTATTTCTCGCCTGGAGAATATGGTTAAAATTTTTAATTATCAAAACAATGTTCAACTGAGCATTTAAGAGGATCAGTGCATTCAAGGATGAAAATGAATCAATAGAGATTTTACATATTGCAATGTATCTCCTTTCAGTTTCTATTAGCATTAGAAAGAATACAGAATTGATTTCTTATGGCTCCTTGATTTGAAACAGGAAACCAATTTGTGTACAAAAGGCACATTTTCAAAATGGACAGAGGAGAAATTGACCTTGGCATAAACTGAAAGTTTTCAGTTCTCTTAGACCAGAGGTGGGCAAACTTTTTGACTCGGCCACAATGGGTTCTAAAATTTGACAGAGGGGCCTGGCCAGGAACAGATGGATGGAGTGTTTGTGTGAACTAAACTAAACTAAATGACATGCAAAACCCATTACATGAAATAATTTGGCCTTTTACAGGTAGCATTACAGGGAAAAAGTAAAAATGAATCAGGTTTAATTATAATAAAATTTCATTTAATGATATAATTTGAACAAGTTCGGCGGGCCGGATTAAATAGCCCCGGGCCTTGGTTTGCCCATGCTTGTCTTAGACTGTGAGCCCTGCCTCATATTTTTTCAGTGCCCTCCATAGAAAACAGCATTTGCCATCTGTTTCCATTCCCTGGCCAAATGTGCTGAGGTTATGACTATAGTTGCTTACAATAGAGCTGTGGAGAGAAATGGTTTCATATCCTGAGTTATGATCGGCCTCCCAGTCTCTGCTTCCAGGGAAACATCTGTATGTCATCTGTACTATTGCCTTGTTCCTTATAGCACACCTATGGAATATGATTTATGGTTCTAATTTGGTTCCGTACAATTACTGTCAGAGTTGGTTAAGGAAAACGATTGTGGCATCACGCAAATACATTTAACAATTTTTTTAGAATCCATATTTTACTTAAATATATTTCACTTCCTCTGTTGAAATAAAAACAAGTTGGAGTAGATCTGCTGAAGAAGCTCGACAGGCCTCTTATTTTAGAAGTTAAAGAAGATTTTGAGAACCCACTGACAAAAAATGTACATGCTAGAATTATATTTATTCTGCAACTTCTTGAGAGATTATTTTTTATTTATGGTTAATCCAATCTGGATTTTCATTGCACAAAAATGCAATTGCTTAGTTATAATAATGAAATTAAAGCTAAGAATTAACAGTAATCTTATTGTTGTGGAACATTTTAAGTGAAAGTAAGTTCTTGTATTGAATAGTTCATATGCATTAAAGCATATGCTTTTGCATTAAGCAAGACTCTGCTCAAACATTAGTAACTATGGTCTCGGGTTTAGGACCTTGAAGGCATGTTGAGGTTGCAGAATGGTGTGTTCTCGGTGGATGCTCAGGGACAGAGGGATTACCCTCTTCCATGCTGAACCTTGTGTTCGATGATACCTGCAGGCTCATTGCCAGCTGTCAACAGCAGCTCATAATTAGACCCCCAATGCCCAAAAGTCACTTTTTATGGACAGCGATACAAAAATAATGGCTAGTTAATTTGAAGATGGTCTCCCTGGTGATTTCAGGTAACATGATTATAAAAATAAATTGTGTCTAGGTTCCTTCTCTGACAATGAAATGGTTAGGGTTAGAGTCTTCAATGTGAAGGGAATCCCATTTGTAAGGGTGACAGAGTAAATTATGACCTAAATGCTGGTAAATCAACATATCTGTCGTACACAACTGGAAGAAATACAGAATTTGTGGTGTGGAGCTGGTCAGTAGCAAAAATAAAATTATTGGCATTTGTTTTAAACACCAATTGAAGTCAAAAGACATATTGCCTGAAATAATGTCTATTGCAGTCAAATGCATTGGTGTTATCTAAAGGTAATGACAGTAGTAAAGCCATGTTTTAGTTATGATGTGTGCATGTAGTCAAGGAAGAGCCTTTCTAACGTAAAGTCACATCATATGTTTATCCGGCCCATCCCACAGATCCCCCTGCTGCTGCACTGTCACAAGCAATCAGCGCTGACTAGCAATGCTGGCAACAGACACAGGCCCCTGCGCACGTATTCAAATACACAACCGCATACACGCTCACACACACACGCACGTGAATGTATGAACATGCTAAAATATGCACATACACAATGGCAGCACAAGCTGAATGCTGCGGCCTTGGAGGAATTCATGCTGAGTGAAGTGGATGGCTGAACTCCGGTCAGAGAAGAGATGCTGAGTGCTTCCAATCAGAGTGGAGTTTGAATGTCTCATTGACATTTACACCCACTGACTCACATCCAAATAAAAAATGAGAGCAGGGTACGTGCATGTACCGTATGTATACGCTGCTCCCTCAGAAGTCCGATGGAATGGTTAAGAATTGAACACGTTAAAGCAGGCCACAACCAAATATTAGGCACTGGTCCAGATTAATACAAGTTATTGATTCATTGGAGGTTACTATGAGCATGCCAAGGAATCAAAATGTGTAGTTCTTAATTAGTGCCTCACAGATTGCAGTCATACATTTAAGAGACTGACATTTGTTAGTGCGACAGGTGAATAATTATTTTATATAAAATGGTGCCATTAAAATTCAAAAAATAATAATTTTAATTTAATGTTAAAATATATGACAAGTGTGACAGATAAAGTGTTGTGCATAAGTACTAATATAAATATATATACTGTATATATATATATATATATAATAAAATACTTACTTTGATCGGATTTTGTGGGGGATGTTGGGCTTATCTTCTCTGTGAAGTTGTCACTCTCTTCGTCCACAACATAATCAAAATTTAAGATAAACATCATGACCACGCCATCTTCATTTTTCACTGGGATTATGTGAGTGCTGCACTGAAAATCAGTCCCTGAAACGGAGACAGAAAAAGTGTCAGAAAGAAGAAGTCATGTGTTATCCATCTGAATAATAATTTCTAAAGGGATTACTGTATTATAAAATCTCATTATTTGACCTTAATCTGCAGAATAAAGATTAAGAACTGACTCACCGCGTACAATCACAAACAGACATGTCATCGTAGAGACCTTTACTAACAATATTAATTAAACAAAAACATTTAAATGGCTAACATAATATTAATCAGAATAATCAATAAATGTATGGAATTCAAAGGTTAATCCCTGCATGTCAGAACAAATAAAGTAGCTGATATAACATAAGTAAGTATGTCACATGCCTGCTTGAGCCCCTACAGATGTACAACATATATTTGTCATAATTAGTACATTACAAGCTTGCAGAAGTGGAATGAATATGATACGAGAGCCAACCTATGGTAAAGACGACACAGTTTGGTAAAAATAGATCGAACAGACAGGACAGATTAAAAGCAATTCAGACGTGTAACTTGCAATGTTCTCATAAGATCGACTGGAACAGAGGATTGCGTGAAGCAGTGGAGCAAAAGACAATATGTGAGCTAAACTTAGTACTGAGGCCAGAATATCCCATTTCCTCTATTAGATTTCTTATTGCTGTGTTATTGAAAGCAATTGATGCCTGCAGGCTCAACTGCCCACCGATAAATGTTCCTGCTCTTCCACTGCTATACAGTCATGGTAGCACATCAACCTGAACAATTCGGGTACGGGACTAAAGTGTTTTTCACCTATTTGTTAATTACTCTAATTTGTATCTCATGATATGTAAAAAGGTTTAGATTATTTTCAGTAGCTGTGTTTATCCTCAGACTCCTTCAAACGATTAACCCTGACTGTCCTTTGTGTCTCCGTGTTGGTCTGTCTGGCTTGTGTTGCTCCTACTCATAGAGGACACATATTACCAGCGTTCATTTTAATCTCTGCAGGGCTCATAGACACCCTGCCAGCAGCAATCATTAGCAGTAGTCTTGCTGTCTGACTAAATATAACAAGCTCAGTCTGCCTAAACATGCCAGAGTTCTGTTGGAAGGACTTCTGGATCAAAACTCCCAGAAGTAATGTTGGCTCATCACCACTCACAAAAAAATAATATGATTTGAATCCAATGAAAAACATCATTAAAACAAGAGTTTAAGGAGATACAGGTAGAAATAAATGTTTTCAGCGGTATGATGCAAATTAGTGGGAATAAACAGCAATCCACAAACCTATGTGTATGCTTTATGTGGATAATACGACCATCAGATGTGTGCTCAACAGCTTCTTGCCAAGTGTCATGGGTGGTTATGATATATTGTAAAGTAGAAGAGTGGTGCTTAGAGTCTTTCCCTAGAAAATCCCCTTTTCATAAAAAGGCGCTTCCCTGCATTTCCCTGAAATCATTTACTTAATTCTGCAATGCCCCTTTTATAAAAGACGGGGGGAAAAAATATTTTGAAAATATGCTCATTTCTCACAATGAAGGAAAAGGTACAGTATAGAGCACAGCAGATGAGAGTTGAGTGTAGGAAGACATACCAGAGTTCTGTTGATTCCCCCTTTGCTGCACTGCTCAGATATTCAGGTGCAGCAGATCTAAGTTTTCAGTCAGATGTTGTATTTATAGAGCAAAAACCAGAGCATTGAGTCAGGGTTCTGTCAATGAATAGTTTAGACTACACAAGCATATGCTTCAGTTCTATCAGCTGAAGAAATTATGAAATTAAAAGGACAAAATAGAAACAAAAATTCTCACCTTAAAAGGTGAGAATAAGAAGCTGCATATAACTGCAGTGATCGAGTGGATTTTATATTGAGCCATGCACTACAGCAAAGATTCAGCAGAAATATTTCTGGCCTGGAATATACCACACCAGATGGGGAAACAATGGTCATGCATAAAGGCTAAACCGTGGGGGGTCTTCTCTCATCTGGCCCCCTGCTGAATGTCACCTCTACCAGAATGGATCAATGGAAGGATGCAGCTGCACTGTTAAATCAGCAGAGACTGTGCAGCACCACTTTCTTCTAATAACAGTGTATCATCATATTCTTGATTATTTAGCAAACTGATGAATTTGGCCACAGTGTTCTTCACCTGGTGAGCCCCATGAAGAGAACAAGCAGTGATCAACAACTTTCCGTGTCATTCGTGACTTCAAACAAAAGGTGAGAGCCCATTGAAGGCATCATGGTGTGGAAAATAAAGTGAACCCTAAGCTTTGATCTGATTTTCTCCCAATTTATGATGAACCTTAATTCATATAAACCTTATGCACTAATTGATATCCAAAGCATCCCATCATGCTTTGTAATTCATTCAACTAATTGTTTATGATGTGAGAACATTTTGGCTATTTAAGAGGATTTAGGCAAAATAAAACTTTGTAAGAAATAAACATTGTATTTTATATGAGCAAAATAATGTAGTATATGAGGAATTATAATAAGAGCTGAAACCAAATGACATCAGTTAAAGTTGATACAATTAAAATTCGTGTCAAATAATTAAATTCCAACCATAAAATACATAAAACTAGAAAACGACAATCAGAGATTGCAGACCCTCGCCTCCAAAAGACTATTCGATCTTGTGAGACAGTAAATGGGATCAGAGGGGCCAAACCTGCTCTCGCTTGCTGCTCCGGAACGTACTACAAGACTCCTTCTGGACTCTTTTTCCCATCATGCCATTCGTGTCCCTCCCTCTTAAAGTGACAGTTTACAGCACAGGCACAATTCCAGATGTAAAAATAATTCTAGAATTTGGATCCAGATCCGGATCAACGCCATTCTCGGGGAGGACCGAGCCACGGACAGAACCTTGCTTGTGTAAAAATTTCAAGTCGATTGGGTTACTAGTTTTTGCGTTATGCGCTCGGACAGACAAACAGACAAACAAACAGACAAACAAACATACAGACAAGTGCACCCAATTGCAATACCCTCGCCTCCTCTTCGGCGAGGGTAAAAATACTTCTAGAATCTGGATCCAGATCCGGATCAACGCCATTCTCGGGGAGGACCGAGCCACGGACCGAACCTTGCTTGTGTACAAATTTCAAGTCGATTGGGTTACTAGTTTTTGAGTTATGCGCTCGGACAGACAAACAGACAAATAGACAAATGCACCCAATTGCAATACCCTCGCCTCCCCTTCGGCGAGGGTAATAAAATAAAAACTGAATCGTGTTTGACAGATCCCATTTTCTACATCTTAGATGTCGCCCCCTGTTGACTGACAAATTGCCTTGGCAGATGCGACTCCTCAGCTGCGGTGTCACACCAAAACAGACAGACAAAGCCACAAAGCCAGCGTCTTTTACAGGCTCTGGACAAAGACGTCTGGGTTTGTAAAATGTCACCCCCCCCCCCGCTAACATCAATCACAATGTATTCTAAAGTCATCCAAATGATTTTCTAGTATCTTCACAATTCACAAGTGGAGGGTTTTGCTTTTTGTACCTCTTTGGTTAATTAGGTCTTGTAGTATTTGATTTTTTTTGTTTTAAATCAGTTTTCCTCCTTGTCAATATTTTCACTTTATTAGTTTGACTGATACGGCCCAGCTGCTCTCCATCACATTGAAAAGCACCACTTCACACTTCATACATGTCACTGGCATATCCAGTCCTCACGGTGTTGGAGAGACTTCATTGCACTGCAGCAGAGCAGGGCTTTAATACAAAGGATAAGCTTCTGGGAGACATAATGGAAAAGGTATTAATTCTAAATTGGTCTGTAGATGAAGCCAATGTGTCCAATAACATTATGTATGCACCAAAGATTATGTACATATAAAAAAATGTCAAGTCACCACCATCTATTGCATTCTGTGCACTGAATTTAACATTATGCTGCTATGCTTTTTGCACAATTTCATTTTTACAAATATGAGTTGTAATCGCTTAAAACATAGTTCCAACTGTTTTAAGTGACTCCAACCTACTATTCCTCTGCAACACTTGACCTAGTACAAGCATGGATGCTAGACATGATTAACATCATCGGCAGCGAAACAGTTTGCACCAGTGTGTTCATTAATTCCCTCACCTTCAGACAAGGTGTTTCCCATATGGCCATGAAATGTTCATGTTTACACGTGCATTAAGACTTACTTTATTTTCATGATGGAAATTCCATCACTCTCGATTCTATTTCCATCATCAATTATTAAAACACTGCTGATTAATGAAGCTATCCTTTGGGCATTGTTACAATGGTGATTCAATGGTCATACAACATTGTGGTGAAATTGTGAGAGTTCCTAATGATGCATCGCTGTTTACATTAGTAGAAGTTATGCTTAGTAGTATCTATTAATTTTCCTTATTCCAAAAGGAGAAGTCATTTCTGCTATTAGATTTTTAGATATCAGGTCTCATTAATCTGCAGATCATGATTGAGGTCAATTTGCTTTATGCTGATTTTTACTTTTGTATCTTTCCTCCAACAACTGCAGCTCTTTAACAGTGCGACCCCGGATACTTTCTGGTTGTACGTCTTGCATAATGAAATCTGACATGTTTCTCGTTCAGGCTATTCTGCCTAAGCCAATACACAATGTTACTGGGGCATAGCCAATCAGGACTGGGGCATGCAGGAAGAGGCCATGCAAGCTAACCCTTTGTTTAGAGTCCCTCGGCCTTGTGGCCATATCTCGCCTTAGTAAAACTCCTCTAAGCCGGGCAGCCTGGCCCAATTTCAGCTTCAATCAGCATCTCCACAGCCATCAGGGATAGTTAGATACTACGACTCATACTATATTTAATTTGGCATTTATCTGTTCATGACATTTTACTTCGTGATTGTTTATTGTATTTACTTTAATTGTAAATTGTGATCCACAGTAAGAATTGAAGTAGCAGATTAACAAAAATATATAAGCATGAAGACATTGCCTGCTCCATCAGGATCCTTTGAGATAAAAATAGCTCAAGTATGAACAGTCGTATCCAATAAAAAGTGAGACCTATAGTCTTTAATGGTCTATCTGCTCCTCTCCTCTACCGATACTCTAAATCCACATTAATCCATTATTTAATAAACATGCAAATTGTCATGAATGAAGGTGATACTAATAACTTTGAGATGGAAAGTGTCTGGGCTCTTCTTTTAATTTGCTATGTTTACTTAGACTAGCTGATTTTATCTTTCACACATGAAACCTGACGAAGGAAGCTTTGCATGCGCTTCACCTTTTACTCCGACACTTGAGGCCTGAGTGTGATGAAACATTGATGTGCTCTTTTGGAGAGTAGTCATCCAAGGGTTCTGCAGTGTACCTTGTGCACTGTAGACACTCTGCATTGCCTGGTTCCCCTGCCAGCAGACCCTCAGTGAGGGCACACGACCCTTCAGTCCCCTCTGCAGGGAGTCACCGATGAAACCTTACACCCATGCACACCACATGTCCCAGATCATTCAGCTCGTTTCACTAAGCTACTGCTGTTACGTAGCCATTATCCATTTAACTGCTCTCTGCACGGTGTCGGCTTCCTTTTGTTAACACTCATTCAGGTACAAAGTATTATTACACCCTGTGGAACAGGATAGCTTTGCAAAGCCATCAAGGGAAAGCATTTACGTGTCATTGTTGGAGGCAGAGTGCAGTATCGCCTGGTTGTTCACATAGAAATGAAACAAAGTGTCTCCATTTGCTAAAGGCCTCTGCTCCCGTGGTGCCCTTTGTTCCACTACTTTTTATTTTGAAGCATGCACATGAAAAGAGTCAAAACTTTGTTGCTCCTGTCCTGATGTCACACGTTCGTTTCTCCTTCAGATCGCAACCTTTTTTTTAAGTTTGCCCATTGCTGTTATGGACAGAAGAGAAAAACCAAATGGTACTCTTTCACATTACGACCCCTCGAAACAAACTTGCTGTTTTATCCTATATTCTTTTTTAACATGCTCATGTGATTTGTGAAGAAGGTGCATGGCAAATGCGGGAGGTTAATATAAAGGATTAGCAAATTGGCATGAGGACTGACAGCTAGAAACCCAGTTAAGAGCGGAAACATTGAATGAAGCTGCTCCCCACCCATCAACATCATTTGAAGAGACTTGAATCAATAAGGCCATTGTTCTCAAGGATGCCATGAATCTTTCATCCCCCTACATTGGAAGTGTGTGGATTGTGTCCTCCATACAGTTTAATGCATTTACTATGTAATATGCTCATTCCTAGTCACTGCACTGTCAGTCTTGACATCTTTATTCATGAGCACACACGCTCAGTGTAAATACCTCTGAGGAGTATTAATTGTGTCTTAAAGCTGCATTGCACGCCAGGGACGATTGCAAAGAGACAGAAAGCAAAGATTATGCTTGAAGGTTTCTGTAGCTCTTATTTCCTACACTCTAAACACTACAAAGGCTTATTATATTGTGATGGAGTACAGCACATGCATGCAAGAGGACAGGGAAATTAATTAAGTACAAAATCTGGCTTGTCTAAAAGCAAGCTGTTCATGCTCTTGCAAACAGACCCTGGAGTGTTTTGTGCAATTGTCTTGCAGGTTTTTGAAAAAAAAATATATATATATATATAAATATATATATAAAAAAATAGCAGCTGGCTCTTTGCTTCTCTGATTAGCAACAAAGCTAAATAAAACATTGGGGTTGAGAGCTGCTGAAGGTAGTTTAAACATGTATGGCTTAGAACCAAAGCAAAGTCACAATTAAAAATTAACACCCTTGCTCCTTATGATTAAATAAAGTGTTGCATCTCTTGTTTTCCAGCTTCTCATATACAGTGGTTTGTACATGCCCTAAGTAAAGCATGCGAGCTCCAAACAGCAGTGTTGGTGCATTAAAACAGCATGTTCTTATTCTGTCGTTCTATAAGGGTACAGCTTTAGGTTGATTTGGCACAGATATGTCCCGTTGACCATGAGAAACCATGTGAACGCGTGGCAGGTGGTGGTCAATCCGGGGATTTATGCCACTGAGAAGCATCATCGTCACCAGATTTTTTTAATGTCACCCAGTCACATGATGTTATGAAATAAGGCATGTGCCAAAAACCATAATTCCACTGTCTTCAGCGTGTTCTCACATGAAGCCTGTGACTGGTGTATTTAATACCCTCGGTACTTGTCTCCTCTATAAGACATACAACCAAAACATTCATATACTGTAATACAAATCAAAATACACAACTTCAACTCTTTTCTACTTTGTTTGTTTGAAGTGGGTATCATATGCAAAAACATGTTGACTTTTGTTTTGCACTTGACATATCTAATCATAATCCTTCTTATGTATTAAGAGGATCAAAGTTATTTATATTTATCTGCACAGGGGTGTTTTATTAGCATTTCAGAGCTGACGACTTCCATTCGAACCCTCTGTTAAGAGCAACGTCTGAAACACATCTTGTAACTTGCTCTTGCTGGTCAGTGACAGAGTGGCAGATCACATAATGGGATAGACAATGTAAGGAGAATCACATATCAAATAAAAAACCCCTCTTGGCTTACAGGCATGCTGTGACAGCCCCACTTCTGTTCTAAGACACTGACTCACCATCCTTGCGGTGATAGGTGATCTCCACCTTGCGCTCCTCTGACCCGAGTACAGCCTGGGACACGTGGCTGATGGCATCTTTGCTGGTCAGGTCACCATGGAGGAAGTCACAGGTACACGGCTTCTGCATGATGTCTGATCTTGAGAAGCCTGTCATCTCGCAAAAGCCATCGTTGCAGTATATGATAGCACAGTTCTCCACCCTGGCATTGGCTATGACAAATTTACGGTCTGCATGAAAAGATACGAGTCAGTGCAAGCAACCCACCAAAAATAGAAATAAAAATCCTTCAGCAGTGCCATTGTTTTACTTACAGATAGTAACTCAGTACATATGCATTGAAATAGTTTTGTCTCTGACTTTGTCCAGCAAAACTTGTATGAAAAACGACACATTTATCATCCAAATGGGATGGAACAACTGTGGCCCAGTATAAACTCACATATTCCTATTAATGCCAATTTAATCTAAACATTCTCTTTGTGTGAAAATTCAGAAAACACTTACTCTGACCCTCGAATTTCCGAATAATTAATCCAAGGAAGGTGTTCTGTGGCGCAACGTGACCTCTTCTTACAGGCATGATTACGCGCGGAATATCCCGCAGAAGCGCCTTTATGAATCAATCCCGAAGTTAAAGACGCGGCTTCGTTCACCACAGACCATCGTCCACGCGAACACTCTCCCCCCACTTTAAATGACCTTCCCACTTCGCGGAGGAGTTCTTCAGCCTGCTTGTATGCCTGAGCACGCAAATGGCACCTCGCCGAAACGCACGGATACGGGGAGGATTGCCTCTGGTTCGCAAAGCATTTCGCGTCGATGACGGTCGATCCACTCCTGACGCCTTCTGTGCTGCTGCGTGGGGCGGATCGTGTTGATATGCCAGGGGGTGTGACGTTGCGCCAAGGGGGCTTAGTTCGCTTCACCTCAGCCTTCCGCACTGAGCCCGCGCATCGGAATATGCGCTCATTTGAAATGTAATGCGCTATGGGATGTTGTCCTGTATGAGAAACAGTGACTGCACACTTTAAGTAGGGTGGTTTTAAAATCCTGCCATGGAAGTGGTCTGCTGATCATGTGCTGTTTTGCATTCGAACAGTACAATGACCCAGCCAGAACTCTGGGACCACAAGCCTCCACGTTGGCAGCTCATTATTACCATTATGTCATTGCACATAAAAGCAATGAGAGTTTGACCATGAAAACCGACCCGGACAACTAAGATTCACGTTGGTGTCATTATTAGTTTGATAGTTTTTCCGAGTAAAATTCTATTTCACCAATGTGAATGATTCATCGACTAAATGATTCATGCATACTCCTGTGTCTGTGATGCATCCACTGATGCTGCTAGATTAAGTACGCCCCGCGACAGGCTGGCGACGTGTCCGGAGTGTACCCCGCCTCTCTCCTGTAGCAGATAAAGAGGCTATAGACAAGATGATTGACGTCTATTACATCTTTGCAGCAGGTACCACCGCACAGCTTCAGAGGTTTTGTGGAGTCCATGCCTCAATGGAATTGTGGAATCAGCTCAGCTCTTTTGGCTCTGACAAAGATTTAGGCCTGTGCTTAGCATGTTGTGACTGATTGGTGTAATTTTATTCATGGCACTAGTTCCATACTTAAATTATTCTTATTATTTTTTTCATCTTGGGAATCCCACAAGCTGATTTAAGATCACATACAACAGGGAAGGCAGCCTGTGGCGAGTTTCACTGAGCGCTGTCCGTGGTCCTGTAGTTCCAGGAACGTTCTGTTTCCTGAGGGAGCTGCCGATAAATCTGAAATATCACTTGATATTTTGTTCACTTTCATGGAATTTTCATAAATATAATTTCTACTAATCTGAAAAGATTATAGGAAACAGCAACAATTAAAGTATTTAACAGTCTCCAGTTAAGCGAGGCTTCTGAGCCACACCAGCAGGAGAGCCCACAGCTCTCAGATTTTGAAGTCTCTCCATTGGCTCCCCGTCATTTTGTAATAAAAAAAAATCAGAGCTCTTCATGGAGGCTCATCCAGCTCTACAACTTTGCACCTAGTCTGAGGTCCTCAGGTCGGACACTGCTGATGGTTCCTCAGACACGGAACTAAACTAGAGGAGGCAGATCCATTAAAGTGCCCCCCCCCCCCTCCCCATCTCTGGAATGACAGGCCTTTGAGGACTAGCACACTTTGATTGTATGTATTTTACTGTAATTTTATTTTTTGGTTCCTTTCATGGTTCCTGTGAAGCACTTTGTGTCTGTGAAAAGTGCTATATAAATAAAGATTACTTACTTACTATATGCATAATACAGAAGTAGCAGTCTTGACACATCTGTTTCTATATTTCAGCTCAAGCGTCATCGCCCATCTGTCCAATTAAGACTGATGAACATACTGAATGAATGCATAAACAGAAACATGATCGCATCTTGGGATAGTACTTGTGATGAATATAAAGATGACCTGAGTATTTATGTGTATTTAACAAATCACCACTTAATATTTATTGTGTTGCTAGTTTATGAATCAAACGACAAGGCCATATTATCACACAAGTGCTCTATGCTTGTAATTGTTATTCATGTTGGCTCATGTTATCTTTAGCCTTTTTCTTCAACTGGCCCATAAGTATGCTCTTATGGGCTCTTTTTTCTCTCTTTTGGAAAACCATGCACGATAATTTCCCCGTGTTTCTTCTTCCTGTACCCATAAACGCAGCCCCGCAGGACACAGCGCTTGGTCGGCTGTATTTTATTGAATCACAGTTGCATTAAGTCAATCTGCTGCTTGTGTCCATTACTCACGACACAGCTACAGTTGAACCTTTTAGAGGTCGGCCATTAGTCACAAGCAATTATGTTAGAAAGTCATACCAGTTTTTTTCTGCTGTTTGTTTAGTTTTTCATATGAAGTTAAAAATTCTGCTGATTTTAGGAACAAGGACTCCAAGCTATTACTTACAGTATTATGACTAACGTGAGAAATATCATAGTTACATGCACCTCATGTCTAGACACATACTAAATTAATACTGGCACATATGCTGACTGGTTAAAGCAAAGGATAGCAGAAGGGGAGTGAGCTGCACAAAAGGGAAACAATATTATCTTATAATGCTGGTGTTAAGCGCACATGTACTCTAATGGCATGGTACACGATCTTTAATCTTCAAGTGGTGTAAAATCCATGAATTAATGCCTCAAATATTCCATTAATTACCGTTAATAGTGTCTGTGACTTGAGAAGATGTCACCATTCATCATCATTGCAGTAGTTTCAATTCTTGTGAAAAAAAAACCTTCAATGCAAGAAAACACTGTTTTGAGTATTAAAGTGAATAGTTTCAAATCCATCAAAACATCATCAGCAATACATCATCTACTTTGCTTATGTCATATTACATTAAACTGGAATATATTGCACACTTAAGAAGAAAGTCTTGTTTGACAAAAAAATGATAAAAAAAATAATTTATAATAAATTGCAACTGAAGGATTCCATTTCAGTATGTTGTTTTGAAGATCATGCTGCCATTCATTCATTTATTCAGTCATTCAGTCATTCAGTCCACATAATCTCTGAGAATTTAGAGCAATTTGAAAAACAGATGCAGCCACAGCAGCATCCACCATCCAGGGCCTAATCCACGTCTCACGGCAGTATCTCTCTCTCTCTCTCTCTCTCGACTTTGCTGTCACTCATACACATGCACCAATCGGGCACAGTTGAAGCTTACTCATTGTCTATATAAACCATCATGGCCCTGTTTCAGAGAATAATCCAGTAGCTCAGTGCTGCTGCTGCTTTCCCTACCATGTAGTACGTCATGGCACACATTCTCCACCATCGGCCAGCAATGACTTGGAGAAAAACAGTTTAAACTCATGACATGTAAGTTTACATTGAATGGAGTCAAAATTGTAATAATTGTACACGATAAATCATCTGTATGCCGCGTTACTATTGTGAGGAAGCCAGTTCTCTGTCCTGTGCTAATGCTCCCACTGTTTCTTGGCCCAAGGACCGTATGTTGTCACCCATAAATAGGCTACACGTCATCTGACAGGGAAGCACTGCCTGAGTGACTTGCGTTGCCATTGGTCTTTGTCCAGGATGTGACTGCTGATTCATCACAAAGCCAGAAATCTTCTGTAGGTCAGCCATCCATTGTTGGCCAGCAGGGGAAGGAGGATTATTAAATGTAAAGCATGCACAATAGAATGTGTGCAAGTTCTATTTACAGATTAAACTGAAGTTCAACATCAAAATAATAATTACCCCCATCTCTCTCTCTCTCTCTCTCTCACTCTCTCTCACTCTCTCTCACTCTCTCTTGCTCTCTCTCCTTCTCCAGGGTTTCAGGCCTTTGAAATATTGGCAGGTCACAGATGTGTTTAAAATTGCTGAAAAGGCTCAATGCATTGCCGACATGGTAAATTCCTGCTGGATTAATTTGGTATGCTTTGGTATGCTTTGGGATTGCTTTCATATTGCTTTGCAATGGAGAGATCGCAAGTATGGGAACATTTTGAATTGGTACCATCAAACAAAGTAGATTGTAATTTCTAACAAACGTATTGCTCACCATTACACTATTGCTTTTGCATGTCCAAAATGCATTTTCCTGTATTATAAAAATAATAAATGATAAATCAATTCATGTGTCTGAGGACAACAAGTAATATGTTATTCAGTTCATAAAATAAAAAAGAATAAATCACACACACAAATGTTTTCAATTTTCAATTTGTAGGTGAAATGTTTGCTTTGTTCCCAGCACTTGGCTTACAATAACACCCTCAATGATGGACTTTGTTTTGTTTTTTCCAGTGGCCCTAATCCTCTTCCGTTAATAACACACATATACGATCCCTGCTGAATTCACTTAAAAATAAAATATATAATTTTGACTCTGACCTTTATTGCTAGGAAGGTTTGCCTGACTATTTATATTACTATTTAAGGACATTGCAATAATCTGTTATAATATTCAGTTTTATTTAGAAAATGTATAGAATACAGCAATACTTAAATTGTGCATGTTCCAGTGTAAATTCAACCTTTCCATGGCTGCACCACAACCGCTGTGTCACCAGATGTCCCCCACATTCTTAATAAATGAAGCTTCGAGTAACTAAATCATTTTAGTTAGTTTAGGGACCATCAGCTCCCTCACCAAGAAGGCTCAGCAGAGGATGTACTTCCTGCGACAGCTGAGGAAACTCAAGCTGCCAACCCAGATGTTGGTGCAGTTCTACACCTCCATCGTGGAGTCCGTCCTCACGTCCTCCATCACCGTGTGGTACGCTGGCGCCACCACCAGGGACAGACACAGAGTGCAGCGCATTGTACGTGCTGCGGAGAAGGTGATCGGCTGCAAGCTGCCATCGCTCCAGGACCTGTATGTCTCCAGGACTCGGAGGCGTGCAGGTCGGATCACAGCCGACCCTTCTCACCCTGGACATGGATTCTTTGACCCTCTCCCCTCAGGCAGGAGCCTACGGTCCATCCGGACCAGAACCTCCCGCCACAAGAACAGCTTCTTTCCCTCAGCCGTAAGACTAATGAACACTTAATAATTCTGTCCCGGACTCCTGAATACAACTTGCACTGTTCCATTTGCACTGCGTGATTACGCTAGTTTACTGCTGCTAGTACACATCTGTGTATCCACTCCTGCTGCTGCTGATGTGTCCGTACTTGTATGATTTTTGTATTTTGTCATTACTGTTACATGTAGCACGACTTCACCGAGAAACGTTCCTAGTCAGTGAACACTCACTGACAATGGCAATAAACTCCTTCTTATTCTGATTCTGATTCAACATAGCGGTCCAAAGCCTCATGAAGCCTCATTTGGACATGACTATTGAAACCTAAACTAATTATACAGGGTAATCAATTCACACCTGAGACTTCATCAGTCTATACCTTAGTGAAAAGGTGGACATGATACACCAGGAGCAATTCGAAATACATTTTGCCTGGGAGTCTCAGCAGTGGAACACCGCCGCAAATGGAACATTCATTTTGGTCCATCTTTTTAAAATGGGAATCACCATTTCATTTCACAAGGGCTGCTTCTGATCTTTAAGTGACAATGGAAGAAATATGTCAGCCAACAATGTGAAGTGCATCTCTGGGAAAACTGTATTCACAACTTACTAATACAGAGCTGCTTGACTCAGCAGCTTCTGAACATATTGAGTTTGAGGCTTCCTCTGCAGTATTTAGATCTTCCTCACTCAAATCCAGTTGCCAGATGTTCCCCAAAGAGCTTTTTCCGCAAGTCCAGGATGACTGTTCCTCACTGAGCACAAGCCACTCATTGGTTTGCCTTGATGTCTTAATTGCCACCCTGGCCTTTGCATTGGAGACCACTGAGCTCTTCTAGTTTCAATTTAATCCCTGCTTTTTATTGAAAGATCTTGAAGGTTTTGTATTTTCAAATTTAAATATTTAAGTGTGTTTTTTTTCTTCAGTATTGGGTATTTGTTATTTCAGTGTTATTTAATATAACACAAAATAACAAATCAACAATAATCTAATATTGACACACCCAATGAAAGAGACGGATGGAGAGGAAGTGCTTGTGGGTAATAACAACAATGTGAGTCAGGAATGTTGACAGGATTTCTAACAGAGAAAGACAAACAAGATACCAAGATAGTATCGTATATTAATGGAATATGAATGGAGCTGAGAAGGGAGAGTGATGCTCAGTGTCCTTGTAGATGACATAACTTTCTTGTATAGTCAGTTGAGATTGGGTGCTCCCCAAGGCTCTGTTCTTGGTCCTCTTTTGTCCTTGGTATATGCAGTGCTTCTTGACCAGGTTATCCAATTTGATGTGTTACACAATTTTTGTGGTACACAAGATTCAAGATTCAAGATTCAAGATTCAAGATACTTTATTATCATTATGTGAACATAATAAAATCATGAGAAGGCCCACAGCTTAAGGCACACATCATAACATAATCAAATCAAAAACTGAATTCTCTCTTCAAAAACTAAATTTTCTTCTATTTAAAGGAACAATATATATATACACACAAAGAGAGTGAGAATCACAGGCAATGGTGCAAAATAGCAGCAGCGAAAAACAAGCACGAAAAGCCGGGAGCCTCGGACTGCAACGTGTGTACGCGCCGCCATTCCGGAAACGGAATGCTACACTAATCTGTGCTCAGCTTTGCACATCTGAAAATAAATGGCAGTTTGAATTTAATACAAATTAAGGACATGTGGTTCTGTTCCTCAAAAATAAAGAAAGTAGTAAGCGTATCAAGTAAATTCTCAAGATGAGTTTTGGTGAGTCAAGTTCAATTGTTTTGGCATCTTAAAATATTTGCTACATTCATCATTGCATTTCATCATTTCAGGCTTTCTGATCCACAAACTGTTAACAGTGTTTAATACTATTCTCAGCTTGAAATATCACAACACACCTCATGCTGGTACCAGCAAGAACTCCCACCACCACTCCATCTTCCGCCATTCCTTCCTCCATCATCTCCATTTGGTAAAAATGCTACTGCCTGACTCAATGGCAAGAGCAATAAAATCACCACTCCTCTACTCAGACTACAATTTCATGTGCCTTTAGTTAGAGTTATGTTTTAACTGCCATGTCTAATTTGCATGGAACATTTAGAATTGTTTTTAAAGAAAAGCACTTAGTAGAGTTGTTGCGTCATTGAAGCATTTTGCTGTTATTGCTATTATATCTGTCTTGCTGGTGGGGCACTGACTCTGCCTGCAGTACTTTCTGTCTGTGCAGAGCGAGCCCCATGAGACAACGATATATACCTTTTATGAAACATATCAAGGTGAGGTAAAATCTGTTGTTGTGCCAATGCCTCCCGCCCCCCTGGCAATGGGTCTTCTTCTAAGACAATTTCCTGCATGGTGGTGTTGCTCTTATTGATGTTTTTACTATAGCTGATCCCTGCTGAATTCACTTAACAATAAAATATATAGTAATTTTGACTCTGACCTTTATTGCTAGGAAGGTTTGCCTGACCAGTACAGAAACTGATTAAATATGACTGACAGGACTGAGCTGCCACCTTATCGTGGTTTAAATCGTGGTGGAGGGGTTTGGTGTCCCAATGATCCTAGGAGCTGAGTTGTCGGGGGCTATATGCCCCTGGTAGGGTCACCCATGGCAAACAGGTCCTAGGGGAGGGACCAGACAAAGGGTGGCTTCAAAAACCCCTCATGACGAGTTTACAAATTGGTCCTGGGCTTCCCTCGCCTGGTCGCGGGTTACCGAGGCCCCCTCCTGGAGCCAGGCCTGGGGGTGGGGCACGATGGCAAGCGCCTGGTGGCCGGGTCTTCACCCATGGAGCCCGGTCGGGCATAGCCCAAAGAAGCAAAGTGGGACCTTCTTCCCGTGGGCTCACCACCCATAGGAGGGACCGGAGGGGTCGGGTGCAATGTGAGCTGGGCGGCAGCCGAAGGCGGGGACCTTGGCGGTCCGACCCTCGGCTCCAGAAACTAGCTCTAGGGACGTGGAATGTCACCTCTCTGGCGGGGAAGGAGCCTGAGCTGGTGTGAGAGGTTGAGAAGTTCCGACTGGATATAGTTGGCCTCGGCCTCGGGGGCAGTGCCTTTGGATTGGCAGACCGGGGTGGTGGTCCCTCTTTATAATAAGGGGGACCGGAGGATGTGTTCCAACTACAGAGGGATCACACTCCTCAGCCTCCCCGGTAAGGTCTATTCAGGGGTACTGGAGAGGAAGGTCCGCCGGATAGTCAAACCTTGGATTCAGGAGGAGTAATGTGGTTTTCGTCCTGGCCGTTGAACTGTGGACCAGCTCTACACCCTCTGCAGGTTCCTTGAGGGTGCATGGGAGTTTGCCCAACCAGTCCACATGTGTTTTGTGGATTTGGAGAAGGCATTCAACCGTGTCCGTCGGGAAGTCCTGTGGGGGGTGCTCCGGGAGTATGGGGTGTCGGACCCCCTGATACGGGGTGTCCGCTCCCTATATGACCGGTGTCAGAGCTTGGTCCGCGTTGCTGGCAATAAGTCGGACCTATTTCCAGTGCGGGTTGGAATCCGCCAGGGCTGCCCTTTGTCACCGATTCTGTTCGTAACCTTTAAGGACAGAATTTCTAGGTGCAGCCAGGGCGTTGAGGGGTTTGGTTTGGTGACCTCAGGATTGGATCGCTGCTTTTTGCAGACGATGTGATCCTGTTGGCTTCATCAGGCCGTGCCCTCCAGCTCTCACTGGATCGGTTCGCAGCCGCATGTGAAGCGGCCGGGATGAGAATCAGCACCTCCAAATCCGAGGCCATGGTTCTCAGCTGGAAAAGGGTGGAGTGCACCCTCCAGGTTGGGGAGGAGATCCTGCCCCAAGTGGAGGAGTTCAAGTACCTCGGGGTCTTGTTCACGAGTGAGGGAAGGATGGAGCGAGAGATTGACAGACGGATCGGTGCAGCGTCTGCAGTGATGCGGACTCTGCACAGATCCGTCATGGTGAAGAGAGAGCTGAGCCGAAAGGTAAAGCTCTTGATTTACCGGTCGATCTTCGTTCCTACCCTCACCTGTGGTCACGAGCTTTGGGTAGTGACCGAAAGAACAAGATCGCGGGTACAAGCGGCTGATATGAGCTTCCTCCGTAGGGTGGCTGGGCTCTCCCTTAGAGATAGGGTGAGAAGCTCAGTCATCCGGGAGGAGCTCGGAGTAGAGCCGCTGCTCTTCCGCGTTGAGAGGAGCCAGATGAGGTGGCTCGGGCATCTATTCAGGATGCCTCCTGAACGCCTCCCTGGTGAGGTGTTCAGGGCACGTCCCACCGGGAGGAGACCACGGGGAAGACCCAGGACACGCTGGAGAGACTATGTCTCTCGGCTGGCCTGGGAACTCCTCGGGATCCCCCCGGAAGAGCTAGAGGAAGTGGCCGGGGAGAGGGAAGTCTGGGCTTCCCTGCTTAGGCTTCTGCGCCCGCGACCCGGCCCCGGATAAGCGGATGACGATGGATGGATGGATGGAGGACTTTAAATGTGTTGTCTACCAAAATGTCACCCTTTATCTACCTGGTTAGTTGTTTGCGTTGTTTTGCAAAGCTGTTGTTGTGCAACAATCTACACAAACATTCTATAAGATCTGTCTTACCTATTAAAGGCCAAATCGCTTAAAGATTAACATTACATATATAATTGACTCATATTTCAGATATATCGGTCAGTAGCTATAAAACTGCTCTGTTTTTAGTTTACATTTAACTGTCATGAACCAAAAAAAAAGTTTTAAGCATAAGGTAGAAGCCTTTTAATCTATCACTTTTTACTGAAGGGAGTAATAATTGTATTTTTCAGCAATACAGCCTGCCCAATCATTTTTAATGAATATTCCCCTGTGACAGTGTACTTTTCTCTGATCTTTACTGTCTCCAGCAGCTAAAACTATAATTGTTGATGTCCAAGGAAATGAAGTGAGCTCAGTATAAAAGTGCTAGAAGAAAGAAGAACCTGAATATTTTAAACTTAAGTACAAAAATATGTGGTTATTGTTTAAATTACTCTGTATTACTTTTTTGGTGGTGATTCATGTGTTTGTGTTTTGATCTGTGTGCTCTCGCATCTCAGTGACCCAGATAAATTATAAAAAAATGTTTTTTGGGAAAAATGCCTACATCTGCCAAATCACAGAAGTTCCTGATGAACAGGCCCATTCTTATTCTATTTTAGCCTCTAAATAGAACAGGTCTGTGATGTGTATACGATGATCCTATGAGTTAGAAATGTTGGGCTTATGAGGGCCTTTGCTGTCTGTTACTGTCAAGTTTTTTTTATATACCTGTAAGTACATAGGAAACGGTCATAACAAAGTGAGTGATAGCCTAGAACTCATTCGGGTTAGTTCAAAAATAACTTTTCTTAAGTTATCATTTATTTGTTCATATTTAACCTTCATCATAATAACCTGGCACTCAGATATAAAATATAACTTTTAAGTTATTTTCGTGAATGTTTTAGTGATTCACAAATTATTGTTTAATGTTTTGCTGATTTGGCTGGAGTTGTGTTGCTGCTGCACAATAAACAGCGCTAAATGGTTCTGTGCTGACATCATGTGGTTGCTACAGCTAGTTACAGACAAGGCATTTCTTGTGCCGTCGTAGGGTATAGTAGATCCTAATCTGTATCCTGGCTTTGCTCAAACCACCCACCGCACAACACCATCAGAATAAAAGCTGTCCTTGTGCACTTGTCCACTCTCTTCTTATAAGGAAACAGGCAGCTATGATGTTCGTCACCAAGCTTTACTATGGCAAAGACCCCAGGCCTATACAAACTACCCTTGCTTAACCTTCTTGCTGCTGAAATAGAAAGGATGTCTGACAAATATATACAGGTGGAGATAATAAACATTGAAATAGTGTATTTCAACATATTTTATAATCATTATAAAAATGCTTTTGTTATAAATATTTGTCAATAATCCCTCTCTCTTCCCCGTAGTCTTGTGCTCTCTCTCCCTCTGTTTGTCCCTCTTTCTGTCTCTCAGTCTGCAGGTCCTTCTATCCATGGCACTGCAAAACCTGGACCTGTGGCTATCAATCCTGATATCCATATCGATAGCATTAGCATTTATAGTTTTATATAGCAGCTCTTTATTCAGTATCTTGTTCAGCAGCTTATGTTAAATTTTGTTTTTGTCTGCTCTTGCTCTCTGTCTCTCTATCACTCTATATTCATCTCTTTGTTTTTGACTATCCTTCTACTGTCTCTCTCTCTTTCTGTCATTGTCTCTCTGTCTTTCTACCACTGTCTTCCTCTCTCTCCTTCGCAACCCAGCCGGTCAAGACAGATGGCCGCCCACTATGAGCCTGTCCAAGGTTTCTGCCTAATAAAAGGATTTTTTTCCATGTCCCCGTTGCCAAAGTTCTTGTTATTGTGGGTCAAGTTGGGTTATGTCTATCCCTGCAGGTCTTTCCCTGCTACTCCTGTAAAGTGCCTTGAGATAACATGTGTCTGATAGTGAGTGACTAACATGAGCTGAGTATTATTGTTTATTTTTTACATAAGGACATGTTTTTCAACATTACAATGACATGGGGACAGCCAAACTTGCAGGATCTGATTTTCAACCTCACAATGGATGGTTGCTGTGAGTGATTATGTTCAAATCTTTCTCATACACATGGAAGTCAAAATGACAGGTGATGTGATGAAATACAAAGTCACTGTGACAGCTATGAGTTGGATTTGTAATGTAAGAACACAACTCAATAAAATATCAAAGTCCCTCTACACATTAACATGGAAGTGCTGTTAGTGTTTGCTCTTTCAAGCAAATATAAAACGTTCAAACCAAACTCATCCTTGAAACATTGTGACTGAATGTGGTTTGTAAATCTAATTGATGGAGTATTAAAATAATTTAATCTGTCTTGAAATACAGAACCATTACGATTCATTTTTTATTTTTATGTCACATGTACAACGTTAATTTATTTATGGGACAAAAACGTGAAGTTGCACTGTGGTCTATTATGTATGTGTTGAACATCATCCAGATTTATCCAACTGACACACATTTTAAAGCCTCATAAAGAATTATGGTCCTATTTTATGGACAGTTTACTTCCACTGACAGATATACTATCAGCTTTTATGCCATTTTTAGACAATGTAAACCTACGTCATTCCAATAAGATATTGTTTACTCAAATGTATTGAATACATTTGCATTTTAACATCTCCTTTCTCTTTCGGCTTGTCCCGCCAGGGGTCGTCACTTTTACTTGCAGGTAGGGAAGTGGATTCAGTTTGAATCTATATATTTAAAGGTAAATTAATATTCCATCCATCCATTAATAAATTAACAGCATCTGTTTTTTGGCTTCTCTTCCATTAAGTGAAACTCCACCTCAGTTTGTTTTTATTGCAGTTTTTCCACATTCGTTTTGGTGCTTTTCTCAGATCAGAATGTAAATTATCATAACTATTGGTTCAACCTACAGAACATTTAGTCATTTGTGCACATCATAGCAGCAATTTCTCCTTCCTTTTTGCAAATGCTTTTGGACATGTATCAGTAGCTTTCACACAATTATCTGCTGTTTCATAACATTATCATTTACTTATGTCATGTCAATCAAAATTATCTATACTTATGGATGCTATATTGTTGTTCCCAATAAAACCAATAGTCTTCATTTCATTGCTTGAGTCATTAAATACAAAATTGTTGCACTAGTTATCAAATCCTATCAAATGGCATTCATGGCTTGCAGCCATGGATGCAGCATGTGGTGACATCACAGCAGAGTCATGCAGAGGGTGGATTCACCACTCCAGGAGATTCTTTCCTCGCTGCATTGTAAGGGATGATATCCATTGTGATGTAGATGAAAATATGTGGCCAGACAGACGGAACGTCTGGATGTGCCAGAATGATTTACCGTGTTCTGGTACAATAGGAATTGTTATAAGGGTCACATTTGTGCACAGCTCTACCAAAAGGGTGTTTCTTGTGTTTGTTCTAAATAAGTGACTGTAGTGTATTTTTCTATTGCACAATGCTGTAGAATTGCAAAGAGCATATACAGTAAAATTGTGAAATGTACGTATTCAGTGTCTTGTACTCACTTACTCCCCTACTACAGCAATGTGTAACTTTACTATAGTTTTTAAATGGCTGCACAAGTAGTGTAAAGTGCTGTCTTGAGCATTTTCAGGTAGCGTAACCAACTTCTGACCTTTTTTTTTCTATTGGAAAACA
Organism: Brachionichthys hirsutus; assembly: GCF_040956055.1. Lineage (NCBI taxonomy): Eukaryota > Metazoa > Chordata > Actinopteri > Lophiiformes > Brachionichthyidae > Brachionichthys > Brachionichthys hirsutus. The sequence continues at coordinate 21,145 of NW_027180690.1, read as the reverse complement.
CTGAGAGAATAAACTGTCATAATGAAAACGTGACAAAGCCATTTGACTCTCTTGTTCATAAACGGTGGTGTCAAGACTTCTCATTTTGATGACACCGGCAGTTTCATTGACATGAAGACTTGCTTTTGAGGAATGGACCAACCATTTAGACTTTAGAGCAAGTGACCTGCTTTTGCAGGTTGTCTACTAGGTTTTGCAGTTTGCACTAATTGTTTTGAGAAATGCACAAACTGCTGTTCAAATGTTAATAGTGATGTGAGAAAAGCACAAAAGCGACTGAGAAAAACTGTCATTTCTAACAAACATTGGACACATAACTCAAGGAATTGCAGTCTTTTATGAGGACAAACTATGTTCAAACATTAAACAGAAGAGGGCAGTGTTGATCAATGTATAAATAAGAGGTGTTTCAGCGTGGAAAACACCAAGTTTCAGCACCTTTGAATGAAAAAGGCTATGTGTCATCACACCTGCATGCAAACTAACATTCTCCTGTAACTTGATGCTCCTTAAAAGTTATTTTAGCTTCAGACTTTTATTATCGATTATCAGCCTGGGAATTAACAGGAAAATAACCCCCAAAAATTGCCTGGGCTTGCCAGAGGCAGGGAGAGAGAGAGAGAGACAGAGTATTTCTGTCAATGTTAATTTTCTTCCTGGTTGGGTTAATTCTTTGAGAGAACACTGTGTTAAGGAGCTGGGTAAGTGTACTTTGAAGCTGAAGAAAGGTGGATGGTGTTAAAAGTCAATCTCAAAGTACTGAGATAATGATAGAAAGTTGTTCTATTGAGGGGGAAATGGCACAATACCTATGTAACATTCATAGCATTTGAATTATGAAACAGAGAAAGAAGAACTCTGTGTTCTGTGCTGATGAATATTTAAAGGCCTGAGTATACAGATCATCATATTGACAAAGGGAGAATACTAATGTCCTCTTCTCAGAGCCTGATTAGAGGTTAAGTAGAATGCAAACTGCATAATTTATTTTCGTTCTTGCATTTTTGTACCTTTTGATTTGGGTCCTCTTTTTAGGTTTGATCCATAAATTATTTGTGCAGAAGTCCCTTTTAAATTAATACTAATGGAAAGGTTCCACATGTAAATGGGGGCTAATTTGTGTAATTTGATTTTAGCATGTCAAAGAAAGTTGAAGTTGTATTTTGACTCTCATTGTGCAAAACATTTATTGTGCAGGAGTTGCTAAGTGCAATATGAATCTTCAATTTTCAAAGGTGATGCTTCAGCTGTGTACGTTCATGAATAGCCAAGTGTCCTCACTGACACAGACATTGTCCGCAGTCTATTAAATTGAATGTTGTATTTAACTGGTTTGGAGCCAGGGCAAAGTTCCATGCTTTTGTATCATTCTAACTCCTCTCTCTGGTGGAATGTGCTTATTTCAGGGAGCGAGAGGCAGAGCGAGGAAGTGGGAGTGAGAGCCCATGCAGGTGAGAGTGTCTAACAGTGAGGAAATCAATATGATGTAAATTATTAAGAGCTCAGGAATGTGTCTGACCCCTACTGTCTTGCAGCAGGCTGGGCTCTGAAGGCTGGCAGGTGGACGCGAGCTTGGACTCTCCCTCTAACACTCATTAGTGGCTTGGAGCTGGGGCTCCTTGTGAGTGGGAAGGCAGGGATCACAGCGGGGAAGTGATGGCCCAGGCCTCTCACATCCCGGCTCAGCCTTCGCTCTGGCTCTGCCAGCCTCTCCCTGGAAGCTCATTAGTAAGTGCACTGATGCATAAGAGCTAGTCATTAGCTGGGCTTTTTTTCGTCTTCATCTCTCTTCCCCCGACACCATGTCTGATCCTGAAGACCGGTGGCAGTGCCGCTTTAAAAGACGAGAGAAGTCCACGTTACTGCGGGCAGTCTAGACATATGGATATGAGACAATGCTAGCCACCAGATATTTTTTGGGGTATTTTCTTAAAGGGGTTTTATCGTGGAGGTGTCAATCTGGACTTCTTCAAATGGAGTTCCTCTATAGCCCTTCAACCAAAGAGTAAACACTAGTGCTTGACCAGGACTTTGGCTGAGCTCTCCTTTCTTCCTCAATGGTTGGTTTTGATCTGGGGTATTTGCTTTTGCTGCTGGCCAGATCCCCTCAGCACCTGATGGTTACCTAGGCTCTGAGTAAATAAGATCTGGGGCCTCGGCTTCTTCGGGGCTGCTGGATAAATAAGGTCTCTAGTGTGTGCAGTGTGCCTGGCAGCAGGGTGAGCATTGGTGTGGAGGCCTCCAGAGAGGCGCCATCCCCCTTTTCTATATCTAATTCTGTTATCCTCTCTCTCTTTAACTTACTCCCTTCTCCCTCCCTACCTTCTAACCCCCCCCCCCCCCCCCCACACACACACACAGACCGCCCTCTCAGCAGGCACACTGATTAATGTTGTTCAGTTGGACTCATGAACATTTATGGCTTCTATAGCACTTGCAACAAGACCCATGTGTGCCCAATATCATTGTATTAACTTGACACTTGTCCAGGCCGATTGCTCAAATAGAGAAGAAACAAAACCACTTTCAGGTTCGCAGCATATGAACCTTTGAGTCCAGACTATACCCGAGGTTATTTGTATGCTTTTTAAATAAGCATTTGTTATGCCTTCTGTTTGATAGACATGATTAGAACTTAAAGCTACTATAATTAAAATTGTTTGACCATCACATATGATCGAGCTGCTGTCTCTGAGATCCAATTTGGCATTTAGCAGGTCCTTAAATGTCATAAAGAAAAATAATGATGATAGCACCTGTAATAATGTCATTGCAGTCTCAATGGCAATGTTCCAAGGCCACAAACAAATGGCTTTGATATACCATTGAAGAATTAAACAATTTAACACCTTACGTCTCTGTGACATGTTGAAACAAAAAGTGGCCACAGGGGCTCTTCAAGCTATTGTGGTCATTACATTGCTCAACCTACATATTGTGTACTTTGTTGCTGCTGTTCGCAGCAAAAGCCAATAGTGGTCTTTTGTAAAGGTGACATCTGTTATGTGCAAGTTTCTTCAGTGCACGTGTAATCTTCAACAGCTCGTGAAATACTGTATTTGAATGTCTTTTTAGTGGTGAATTCACAGATAGGAAGGTAATTTTACATCCCAGTATAACAAGGGTTTTGCCTTTGTGAAAGTTTACTGAGTGAAATCCCATCAGCTTAATGTGAACTGGCACGAGCCATGCTGGATCCCCTTATGCCAATTAAACCAGGTTGTAACTCATACACTCCTGCTGACCAATTCACATTCATTGTTGATAGTTTTTGGCTGTAGGAGCCTCAAAACTCCTTGTTAGAGCCAAAAACCACAAGAAGCCCACCACCTCTTTCAGCTCCATCGCATTGTCTGTTGATTGCCAGCAATTAGTAAAGCCAGGCAGGCAGAGAAATGACAAGATGGGGCATGGCTAATGCAATGCATGGGCGTTGTTGGCTCACGTGCCAGCTGTAAGCCTCGACAGTGTTTGTTAACCCTTGGGGTCACAACTGATTCACTAGCGCAGATAGAAGACAAGATTTATGTAGCTTTAACATTGTGGAGGGCCAATCAAGACTTTTCTCTCCGTCAGTGTAACATGATACTATTGTGCTTTTATTCCTGTTTAACCCAGCCAGTGGTGAATCTGTTTGCAAGCCGAGATGGAGACGGAAAGAAGCAGGCTGCCCTCGATTATTTGGAATACAAATGTCAACATGCAGACACTGATGCAACGCTAAGCTATTGGCCTCTCAGTCTTCAGATTTCCAGCTGGGAGTTGCTTATCCATTGTTTTTCCATTTTGAACGAAATGAGCTATTTACATCCCGACTCCTGACGGGCATTGAATGGACTGATGGCCTCAAACTCAAGTGCGGTTTCCACTTAGTGTTGCCTTAAGTAAATTAGAATCAGTGTAGCTCCTCCTTTTCTCCTCACAGAGAATGTTCACCAACACATTCTAATTGGTCATCTTTATTCTTCTCTGTCCTCACCTCTGATTTCATTAACGCTGCTCAACAGAACACAAAGGGAGACACGCTCCACCGAACATCTGCTCCAAACAACTCCAGGATTATCGTACAGTAGGAATCCTCCTTTCCCCAGCTGGCAGGACAATAATGCAAAATGTGTTTGATGCCCCCCCCCCCTCTTACCCTGATAAACGTGGGAATTGGAAAGTGGCTTGAATGATGGCTGCTATTCTCTGAGCATTGACCAGTAGGCTCAACAGTGGAGTGGAACATGGTGCCAAGTTCTATTTCAGGTTCTACATTCCATTAGATTAGGAGGCTTTTGAAACAAACTCCAGTGACAGAAATGAGAGTACGGCTCTGGCAGCTCTTAGGCACCGTGCCAGGCGTGGAGTCTTTCTTTGCAGCATCTCTCCCTCTCTGTCTCACGCACACACATTAGTGGCATATTAACAACACCCACAATGTGACCGCTGGGATGACTTAGCACCATTATCGTTCTGCATGTGATTATGTTGGACCGGTTATTGCTTGTTATCTTTCATTCCTTTGATGTAGCGGTCACGGGCCAGGACTCTTCAAATGTATAACCTGTACTTAAATGTTTTTACATGTTTTATTTTATTTTACATTACTCCTGGCACACAGAAGTATTCCTTGTTGTGGATCAAACTTGGTCCTCGACAATGAATCGTGAATTGTACTTCACTCAAGTATAGTTTTGAAGAACTTTGAGTACTTCTGTCCTCTTCTTCAAACTGTATCAATCCATGGATGTGAGTGGTAAGATTGACTGTGAGCTTGCTCATCAGTGGTTGTGTGTGTTTGTAAGGCCAAGTGTGTGTTTGCATCTTGTGTGTATGCCTGGCATTAGCATCAGCACCCTATAAACCCCAGTTTGTCTTTATAGTGAAGGTGATGATTGGATAAACTGTCTGGGTCTGGATTATTGTACTGTAAAATGAAAGCATATGCACAATTTGCATTTAAATGAGCAAGTGGGCAAAAAATAAATTGTCCTGGAAGCAGAAACTCTTTTAACAGCTTTTACCTTGATAGTAAATATTTATATTACACATTTGTGGATTACTTTTCACAATAATGTTTGTTATGTTAAAAGTGTTGAACATTCATTTTATTACATAAAATATTTTCATTTAATCTTGTTTTGTTTTACTGTATATTCAAATATGAGTCATGTGTTGCATCTTGCTCTTTGTAAATCTGCTTGAATTGTAACTCCTATGAGGTAGTCATGCATGAAATTTATGCATGGTGGATGCAAAGTTCAGTAGGCCTGTGCCAAACAAAACGTTGTTCAATTAAAAGGGAAGTAATGGCATCCACTATAATAAAGGATATCTGTGCATACATAAACTGACAGAAAACCATGATGGCTCATTCAAGTCATGCTATGTAATTTAGTTAATGCATTTTCCCTTGCTCTTTAAAACACTTTCCCATTCAAATTTGGCATCATAATCTCTATGACAGAGGACATTAATTATGTTTGTTGGCTGATCGCTGTTTCTTCACAACATCTCTGATTAAAATTTCACACATTGTAATGATGTGCTTCAGTGCTAGAAGCTGTGAAATCTACTAAGCAGCAGGCTTGAAACCTTATTCTTGGGAGGTTTACTTTGCAACAACAACAACAAAAATAAATCACATATTATCCAAATCAGAGTTGTTAAATGCTTTAGAAAAAACAACAACTTTATTTACCGCAATGGTACCGGTACATGAAAATGGAAATACATCTTAGCAACTTGTTCATTGCAATATTGTGAAAATGAGGGAACAACAAAGCAGTAACTTCTCTCTGGGTTAAAATTTCATATTTGGGAAGTTTAATTAAGCAATAGATTATATTTTGAAAGGAGTGTTCAATTTAATGAATCCCTGGAGACCTCAGATAAACACCGCAATGGTATCAAAGCATTAATTGTTCAATGGATGTGAAAATTAGCAATGTAAATGGTTGAGCCTTTATTTTCATTACCTATGGGAATATTCACCGTATAAATATGATACATCGTGAAACTTACATTATAATACATGTACTTTACAGTTTGTAGATCACAAGAATATGGCTCAACAATTTTCAAGGACAAAGAGTAAAACCTTTAAGGCATGTTTTTAACAGCTGCACCTGTCAAAACATTCAAATGTTCTTCTTTGCTAAAAGCCTCATTCCAGTTCCTTAAGATTTCAGAATCTCACTCTACTGTTTGAATGAACCGCACTTCCACCATGTCTTGAGAGAATCCCTGGTCATTTGAGCTTTTTCAATAAGTATGGCTCTATATTCTGCAGTCCTGAAGCAGTGCAGGCTCAGTGAACCCTGGCACATTGTGTGATGGAGGAGTGCTACGTGCCCAACATTCACCTTTGCAAGGCCGGCTGTTGTTTTCCCTGCAATGTCCATTTTATTGGGAATCTCAGCGAGCCTTCACACTGCCCGCTGTGCTCAGCAGCCTGGAGAAGCTGCTGCCAGTAGAGTGGTGGTCAGCGCCTGTCAATCACAATCACAAGGATCAGTTAGCAGCCATCAGTGTAAGAAGCAGCTGCACCCAGATGTTATCCCCTCATGCCTTTGTAGGCTGCCCTTTATTTCATTACTCTTCATTTACTCATCATAAACGAATGCAGCCGGACACTTTATTTTCATGATTTTACTTGGTGTTTGTTTGGTGCTAGTCACTGTTGAGAAATATGTCAAAGAAACTATAGAGAAAATGTGTTATTGTCAACCTCATGGGAGGCTGTTTGTTTCTGTGTTCGTGTCGGAGTCCATACAGGGGAGGGCTGATGCTGGGGAAGAGAGCAGTCAGAGGTGATAAAAGGGAACACCACAATATACTCTAGCTGCTGGAACACAAACACAAAACATTGATTAGATCATCTTTACAGACACCCAAAGCTCACCATGCTTGATGTTTACCTGACACAAAGCAAACAGCACATTGGACTGCAGACTTCTACTCTGCATTTCATTTGTTGCCATGCCCCCGTTAAATGTACGCCTGTGACCTGTTCCCACCCATAATTTCCTCTATCACATTCAGAGCAGACCTGCCAACGGTCAGCTTCATTACAGCCAATATCTTAAATCACCTCTCGTGTGCTTCCTCCCAGTTTGAAGCTCGGTCTCCTCTGAATCGCAGTCATTTAAATGTTCCTGTGCTGATTGCGGGTGCAGGTGGTAATACATTAAGGGACTGAGATGGCCACAGGCGGCGAGCTGGAAGACCTTTATCCATTTGCACTAAGTTTCTCCTCACATTCTGAGGCATGTCGGTCTAATTAGGCAAGTGGTTTTGACTGGTCACATTCACATGGGACAGCTCACTTTAAGTTGTACAACAAGGTAATTCTACATCATATATACGCCACAAGGCCAATAGATTATGACATGGTCTGGGGAATTTTAAGAAGAAATGGTACATTAATGAAAAGCAGGGAATGACTGTGGAGCGCTGAGACATTGTGATTGCTCTCTTCCTCTCCATCTTAAGAAAGGAAACTCAGATCTCACAGGAAGCGGCGATATGGTAACTGCTGATGCTTCATTAAGGTTTGACGCTTTTTTTCTGTGGCAGCACAAATGAAGATGTGTTTGATATTACCGGTATGTAACGCATCCAATGTTATATAAAGGAATGTTGATGGATGTCAAATCAAATGTGCAGGTTGGGTTGTATAAAACAGACCTTGTCTTCTGTGTTTGAACCGCACTGAGCCCCCAGAATGTCTCTGTCTCTCAATGATGAGCTCTTCTAGCATGTAAAAGCTTCAGAAAGCCCTCGGTCCATTTCCATTCTAGCTTCCAGCAGTGTGAGTGGTGTGACAGCCTCTTGGGGTAAAATGGATTATTAAGATCAGCCCCCCCCCCAGCCCTATGCCTCTGGCCCAGCCTGCCAAGCCAGCCCAGTCAGTTCTTCAAGCCCCCCCGGTGCCTTATAGAGCAGCCCACCAGGCGCACAGAGAGCAAGGAGACACCAGGGACCTCCCTAATTGTCCATGCTTTGGGCGGCTCTCTGGCAAGCCAGCATGAAGAAGGCCCTCAGTCCCAAGGCAGCCCTCGCTCAGAGATTCTGAGGACGATATATCTGCTCTGAGGCGTTTTGTTTCTGAAGCCATCCCTATAGTGCAGCTGGAACTTGTGAATCTCTTTTCTTTCAACCTGGTCAATGCTTGTGGAAGCAGGGTCATATTCTGCACAGCTCAAATCATCAGCGTGATTTGTCTCTTGAATTAGTTTTATGGCTTTCGTTGCTCTTAAATTTTAATGGAGGCCTCAGCAAATGTGAGTTAGCAAGTAAATAATACTGATAAAATATATAATGTATTTTTCAACTATTTGTTTGAATTCTTTTAATGTATTTCAGTGTTTGATCTTATTTTTGTATTTCCAAAAAATCTGTTGTCTTATTGGTGGCGTAGTTGGTGGCGCTGTCATCTCACAGCGAACCTGGAACCTTCTGATCCAGGTTTGATTCCTGTCTGTGTGGTGTTTGTATGTTCTCCCCATGTCTGTGTGGGTTTTCTCTGGGTACTCCGGTTTCTTCCACCTCCAAAAATATGCAATTTAGGTGAATTGATCACTCCGAATTGTGAGTGTGTGTGTGAGTGGTTGGCTGTCTGTGTGGCCCCGCAATGCCCTGGTCAGCTGGAAAGGACGACACATATTTTCTTAAATTGGTCTTTCATCTCAATGTTATTTATTTTAAGTTTACTTTAGCAGGACCTGTGGCAAACTGAAAGCTTGAAGGTTGAAGAGGTCGAACTGGATGAGGACTGACAAGGCCACCCGTACAAAGGAAGGGTCAGAATTTAGTCATCCAATGGGGGAGGGAGGCAAATGAACATTTGCAGCCACAATAATAAGCAAGCAATCCCATTGATACACATCACCTATTTTTTCTCCTTTCATATTATGGTTGTTTATCAGTCTTAATATCTGCCACCACTTTATTTTACTTTATTGCATTTAACTGAATTTCAATATATGCTTCAGTAAATGAGGTATTCACAGCATTTGCCAATATTTAACTGTATATATATTGTATATATTATAACTAGAGGATGATAGAGATGTCCTCAAAATACAGAAGTCTGAAAATTGATAAAAATCTATGAATGGGCTGCCTGATTTCTCACTGCATAATCAAACAGAACAAAACAACAATTATGAGTCATGGCAACATTTATGTAAGCACATCATGTCTGACAAAATAATTCACAGTTATTGCAAATGTATTATCAGTTCATTAACAATATAAACACTGCACAATATCCTCAGCCATATCATTAAAGGGATTCAATCATTTGACTACCTTCCTTAAGACACACATTTAAAACATCAGCAGAAAATCAACGAGAAATTATTTAAACATCCACATCTTTCTGTTAATCTAATAAAACTGTGAAGAAAAACAGGTAGTGTTTAAAGGACTTTCAGCCAAGCTGCAACTGTTGTTTTTGACATTCTCTGTATCCATAAAATATGTGGGACAAAAAAAGAACAAATGTGCATCTATCGAAAAAGTTGTGCGCTCTGTAAATAAGTAGGTGGGCATGCTGGTCATGGCAGCAACAGCGATGCAAAGGAAAACTAGACAATAGCCCCTAACTGGACTGTGACAGGGTAATTACTGTGTGCACATAATAAAAATCTCTTTATACAGGTCACTCGGAAAGTGTAATTAAAAAAGCTTTATAGATTATTTTTATTGAAGCAATTAAACCAAAAACCAAAAAGTAATTACGTGTGGAGGTAATAATAGCGTTGGTCAACAGTATTTGTTTTGAGAGGGGGATTTTTCAGCCTCACTCCTCTAATGTATTACAGACATCCTTAAATTACACTCAACAATTTTATTATGTTAAACAGTAAATTTATTTTACTGTGTGACAATTAGGTTTATAATGCCAGAAATGCTGAGCTTGATTTAATGAAATCATTATCATGCATGTAATTGTGAGTAAATGCTTCATTTGAATGATCATCTACCTCTATGTACTGAATTAATGAATCATTACTATTCAAACTAATGGTTTATAATTATGTTAAATTGGCCATCTTATCAGCAGTCAAAGATTTGGGATTATCAGCGTCTTGTCTGTCGACTGTGCCAAATTCCTTGTGGATGTGTGGCTGTTCCCTGCACAAAGAAAAAAGGAGAGATAATATTGGGAGGTTAAACTCCACAATTGTCTCTTCAAAGATGTAAGGAGAGAGCTGGTGCACAAATGCCCTACTGCTTTATGAGGGAAATCAGAAATCTTTGGGGCATTAACATCCACTTGACTTAGAGTGCAGACAATTTTACAAGCCAACACATACGTGTAGCTGACACATCAACTGTGTTGATCTCGGCAATTGTGTCAGGTAAATGAATTCAGATGGTATGTTAATGTGAAGGGGAAATATGTTGACCTAGTTAGCATGTGGGCCACTTGCATTTCAGAAACTTATTATCATTCAGCCTGCACATTTCTGAAAATCAACGTAATAATCTAATTGCCAGGTCGGAATAAAAATGTCATCATTTCTTATGGTAAGGTCATGGACAATTTGGTGAAAAAAAGCACATGCATATGAATGAGGTTCTTCTTCAGTTTGCACATTATTGATCAACATAAATTAACAGTACATGGTGAAAATGTGAAAAAACACAGAAAGAGAGAATGAAAGACATTTAAATATTTTTTTTCCTGTCAGGTAATTAAAAATCTGCTGCTGAATTACATGAAAAAACAAAAAGCTTTTTCCACAGGTATACCCAGTCACCCACCTATACTCCTGCCTTCAACTAAACGACCACACCACCATTATCATTTACATCTACATCCCTGCTGTTAACAAAGAAAAATAGTGCTAATAACCTTTCAGATGTGCCCCCTTTAAATGCTCTACAAATATCCATGAGATCAAGCCATAGTGACTAGACTTGAGATCTACATGTGCCTCTGTGACAGAATAGACGAGCACGGAACGAGGTGAATCTCACACAAACATGGATGTTAAAAGCATAATAGGAAAGCAGGATTGCGGCGACAGTGTCAGGCACACTGTGATTATGATTTTAAGTTTAACTTGCTAATTTATTTTTGTTCCATACTGTGTCATTGGAAATACGAACAGCAGAGGGCAGCTTGAATACATAAATACAAACTAAAAGGATGAATCTGTCAGCCATCAGAAGCATGCCCCCTGGGTCCTCGACTCCGGCCTGACAGCTGCCCGGACCACAGACAGCCTGGGACCGTGATCGGCATCACGGGACCACACAGTGGGGGGAGTGGGGCGTGGCAGATAATTGACAAACAGCTAAACAACAGGTAACAGGTTGTCTCATCTGTTTCTCCCCCCCCCACAGGTTTCAAAGACTTACAGGCCCTCACTGCCACAGAACACACCTCAAAGACAACACTCTATGGCGGTTTTATTGTTAAACCTGTGTTTTGCTATTGTCTGCCCTCCCTACTGAGCTCTGTCTCTCTTTTTCTTCACTTTACCACTCTATTTCTAACCCACTGTCTCCCTCTCTGTCTCTCTCTAAGATGAATCTGCCAGCATGAACCATGCTCTTCATCACTGTCATGTGCCCCATGGTGGTCCTCCTCCTCTTTCTCAAACTGGGCACCAACCGCTGGCTGGAATTATTGCTCACCTCCAAAAATCTCCCCACTGTTTCTAAATAAACGTTGCTTAAGTTACCGAGGAGTGTTGCTCATACTGCATTGTGTTTGTTGAACGAGACAGCGAGCCTAATAAGCCACGCAGCCTGTGTAGAGACACAAAGTGTGCAATGCAATGTAATGGATTAGAAGCCATGTGCTCATAATTGATCCTTCATTCATAACCTTAGAAATCAATAGTTATCCACATTCACTGTCACTTTTGTGGACCTAAAGCAGCTTTTAATCCATGTTGTAGTGGCTCATTGGTTTTGTCATTAACATTAGACCAGGCATGGGCAAACCAAGGTCCGGGGGCCATATGCGGCCCGTTGGGCTATTTAATCTGGCCCGCCAAACTTGTCCAAATTATATCATTAAATTAAATTTTATTACAATTAAACCTCATTCATTTGACCTTTTCCCTGTAATGCTACCTGTAAAAGGCCAAATCCTTTCACGTAATGTATTTTACAGATCATTTATATTAGCTCACACAAATACTCCATCCATCTGTTCTTGGTCCGGCCCCTCTTTCAAATTTTAGAACCCATTGTTGCCCGCGAGTCAAAAAGTTTGCCCACCCCTGCATTAGACTCATTAAACACTTGTGTTGATAGATTCAAATTTTACTTGACACAAGAATAACTGCTGATGTTAAATTTGTAATTAAGGCCTAAAAGATGCGTGCACCATCTGCAGATGGGACAGAGCCTGCAGTGCGTGTCTGCTCTGGAGGATGTTGGTTGTTACAGTTCAAAATGCATGTCTGAGCTTAAAGCTGTATGATCCAGCTCATTGTCTAAGTGCTCACACACTCCTGATTCTGCATCATGTTGCTGCTGTTAAACAAGGTGTGCAGTTATTTCTCTCCAACGTGTCGGTTATCCGCAGACAATTAAAGAGGATGCACTAATTTGTTTTTCTTTGACGTAATTAAGCTCTTCTGCATGAGTGATGTTGTCCTCATTATGCCCTACTTCATGCACATGTGATTTCCTCCTAGTCCTTTGTTTCCTTTACTGAAAGGCCCATTGGAAGCCAAGAGAACGCCACAACGCCAAGCTAAATAATGTATTTTTAGCTAAAGCAGACAGTTGTGGTGACTTTAAAGAGAAGATCACCTGCAAAACAATGTGTTTAGTCTTTAAATCGATGACCTGATCCATGTTGGACCTCTGGTTGATCTCTTGTGGGGAACATCATCCAGGATTCTTTGCCTTTTCTGTATGAGCTTTATTACTCAACATGCACTTATGCAAATATAATAAATGTGACATTTTAAAGCTTGGCTTACTTGTTAATTACAAAACCAATTCATACTTGGAGAACTTAATAAGTGCATATTATTAAGTGCATATCTACAAAATTCAGTCCTGAAACAGAATGATGTGTGTTTTATAGCAGTTATGATAAGAGGCTTACACAGTCAAAATCTCAATATAGATCATTCGACAAACGTCTTTGGTTGCCACTCGTTAAATTGGTTTCACCGCATATTTGGGCCTTATTTAAAGATATCTTTGAATAATGGTAAGCAGTTTAACTCCTCTGAAAAGAAGAGGGTGATGCAAATGAACTCAATTTCACTCTGTTTTGTTTAATCTGTAACATTGTAGATTTCCTGCACTCTTTTCTCACAGAGTTTATAGCTTCCATATTCCAGTGTAGATTAATACACTTTGGACATACCTATCTTGAATTTAAGACACTCTAATGCGCCTCATTGCATATCAAGGACATAATAACATATTATCAGACCATTCCTTGCATTTATTACATTAATGAATGAAATATGAATTAGGGTTCCTCTTCAAAAAAAAGTTCATTACCATAAACATTAATATTAATGCAATTATACAGTGATGCTGAGCTACATGTCTAATGATGTATTGCATTGTGCCAGTTTTGGCAAAAATAGAAAGGAAACAATAAATATGTCTTTTTTAAGCAATTTTGGTAACAAGTGGCAACAACAGCAAAAAATAATCGTAGAAAACAATGTATTTTTATGGCAAAGCCAAAACCTGTCTTACTTATTACAATTAACAAGCTTATGATTTGTAGTTGTTGAATGAGTTGCAACCGGATAAGATCTTAAAGGCGTTGTCTGCTCTCTATTTTTTTCTCACGCTCACATCTGTTTGGAATAACAATATGTATTTGCTAAAAATCATTGCAAATGATGCAGCTGCATTTTGTTCTGCACATAGGTTTTCAGAAAATGTTCGTAATCTTACCAGGAAAATGTTTGGTGATGATCCAGAAGCTCCATTACAGTCAATGAAGCTTCAAAATGTGTTTCTCAATATCTTAGTTGATTATTTACTGATGTTTATGAAATGTGATACAGTTATGTAGGGTGGGGGGTCTCTATCTTACCACCAAATTTCATATGGATCAGATAGGGATTGTGGATACTGTCGCGATCATATTCTGTAAAATATGCATTCAATTCATTCACTATAAAAACACAGTAATAAAGTGGTCTGATATGAACTTTCATGCAAAATGTCTTCTGGATCTGATCCAGAATAAGGTCAGGAACAAATACAGAATTTTGACATCGAAAACCCCATTTATGAATTCACTTTTACTTTTCATGAGATACCAAGGACAATTTAGAACATTTTGATGATGATCCAGATCACCATGTGGATGGTGTACATCCCTTTTTTTTTTGTTTTTTTTTTGTTTTTTTTTTGTTTTTGTTTTTTGTGACCGTCACCTGCCCTCTTGGCAGCCTAGCCTTTTCCTATTTTATTGATTTTATTACCTGCTTACCGCCGTAGAGGGCTGTGCACACCGCAGTGAACATACAACATGGACAAACAAAAAGTGACAAATACACAGTGTTCTGAGAAGAAAGTGCAATGGATTTATTTGTGCCCCTTAATTCTACCCCTTCCATCCAATCATCACCAAGAGTTGTCCCAATACACCAGGTTCACATTCGTCTCTAGAGGAAAGTATGGATCACCAAGTTCTCAGATCTGAGGAAAAAGAGAGAGAGCAAAGTGAGAGCCACAAACACTGACCCAGCAACCTCCACTAACTCAGAGATCTGTGTGCGGGGTTGACTCTCTAAACGAGTTTTAATAGGTGCTGGAGTGGTGGATCTGGCATGCGTGAAACCTCCACCTAAGAACGGGGCAGCCATCCCGGACCCAACAATGGCAACATAAGCCCCCAGATCACCCCAAGCAGCTACAGCAACCCAAGAACGACCACCATGGCCCCACCAGAGCCACACGCAGAAGAACCAGTCCAGGGCCCGGGGGCGACTTACACCAACACAGCTGACGAAACCTAGGCCAGCGCAGCGGCACGGGGCACAGCGGGCCGGCCTGGCGCCCCACCAGCACCCAACACCACGCCCCCCGCAACCACCCGCCCCCCTCCCAGCACCCTCCACCCATCCCACACACTTTTCATGAGATACCAAGGACAATTTAGAACATTTTGATGATGATCCAGATCACCATGTGGATGGTGTACATCCAATTACAATGGGAATGAGCTACTTGGTGGAGGTCTGCACTCTGCTTGATGTAGACTAAATGATCAAACCATATGTTTACGCTGAAAGAAATTACATGAATGCTTCAGTTCATCATAAAGAAAACAGAATGTTAATGCATCAATTTCAACATGTTTCAAATACGTGTGTGTGTGTGTGTGGGGGGGGGGGGGTCCTGAATCCATCAATGAACTGGTTGCATTTTGGTCCAACTCAAACTGTCAACAGAGCTCCCATCAAAAGCAGCGGTACCATCTAGCGCCTGGAGCGTCTGGCTCTATCCTCTTTTTCAGCCAGACCGGTCTTTGGCAGCTGCAGGCAGGCCGCTGGCCGAGGTTAAATCTGTCACTTCAGATGGCACTGCCAAATCTCAGCCAGCGTACGATCCAGGACTGCTCCCTACAATCACCCAGATGTTTCCAATCAGCTGGGAGTCCCCTATACCCCCCACATTCTTCAGAATTTGGAGTGTCACCATCAACAACTGAGAACAGTTTATGAAAGAGAATTACTGTTTGAATGAAATGTTGTAATTTTTTATTATAATTAGCTATTTTCATCTGACTGATCGCCTCAAATCTGTTGTTACCGTTGTTTTTACCATCTTACCATATTTTGATGGGCGGACAGACAGACAGACAGACAGACAGACAGATATATATATATATAGACTTTACATATGATCAAGTTTTGTTTTTACAAAGCAAATTCATGTTTTTGGAATTTGAGTCACAATAATAAAATGAAAATAAAAATCAACAGAATACTGTAGTGGCATTGCCCTGAGGTGAAAGTAGAAACAAACAGTTAAAAATATTTGTAAGGAATGAGTCAAATCTGCAGTGAAAAACTTTTTAGCACCCAATGTATCTAAAGGCTGCCTGTATTTATTAACTGCTCTGAGCAGAGTTACTATCAGACCAGCTGTTCCATTGTGCAGAACACCTTTGCTACATTTTGAAACAATACCAGAACGAATTAAGACTAATAAACCTCAGGCCCTGAAACATTATTCCAGCATGGTTGTAGTAAATGTTCTCTGGGTCTCTCTGGGTAAATTCCGAGTTCCTTTAGAGGACTGTGGCCACCACGCTTGACGGCCTCTTGAGGGGACAGCTTCTTGCCCGATGGTGCCATCTTAAATTAATCTAGCTATTCAAGAAACAATATAACACCAAAGAAGGTAACTTCTGCTGCAATGGATGATTAGCGGCTCTGAATTCTAACAACATCCTACGTTTTAAACAAAAAAGGCAAAATCGCATTGAATTAGATGTGTCTGATGCCGTTATTTAATTCAGGATACTTGTCTCAAGGAGCAAAATTAATCATGTTTGACTTGCCAATCACACCACAGTAAGGCAAGGCATGCCTCAACCACCTCATGCAAATTAGCACAATTTAGAGTGTTGTATGCAGCAGGAGACCATTGCTAAATGGTCAGACGGGCTAGTCACAGATACTAAAATAAATTATGTCTAATTTGAATTTTAGTCACGCTACATTAACTAATAGGAAGTTATTAACATTTCAAAAGACAGAAAAAAGCTTGTGCCGGCAAAAGTAACGGTGGCTGGGCTGACCTGTAAGCCATGCAGTCTGATCACTGTAATGACAGCGTAATGGTATATTTACATTAAAATATGAGCAGGAATTCAGAATGGGAGGTTCAGTCAAGGATTATTTAGTCTGGCCTGTTGGCCTCTCAGTGAGAGTTTCTTTCTTAACTTCAATACAAAGCAGAAAGTTCTCATTTCATGACTATTTATGTAGTTTTATTCCCTCTTGCTGCCCTAATGTTCTCTTTAGTTACAACCTCTTATATTTCATCTCCTCTCTCTTTTTCCTCCTTGGTCTTTAAAGGCAATTATCATTTCACTTCAGAAATGTCAGAATCCTGCACTTCAGTAGTATCTTGAAGAGCCTCATTGGGATGAAAGAAATTCCTCACCGACAAAGATGAGTGGCTCTTCCACCAACCCCGACCTTGTGAAAATGTAGTCTTTAAGCAAGGGAAGAATTTCTTTGCATTTTAAATAGTTCTAATGCACCACTTCTGTGATAATCTCCAATAAACTTATTTCAAGATATAGTATGTGAGCACAGACAAGATAGGATCAAACTGGTTAAGAGGTTTTAGGTTTCAGGTTTAATTGGTGTGAAAGTACAAATGGAATCATATTCTTGTCAGAGAAAAAAAAAAGTATTAGATTCAGTTCAGCTTTGTGGATGGACGAATGTGAATTGTAGTATTAGCAATACATACTAATAGGATGCCGACCAATAATCTGTAGCAATTAAAGGATCAACCTTTTAGTGACAAATTAGATTACAGTTCAATTGCAACCAATTAAGAATATATTCAGTTAAAACGTTGAATTAAAAAATGAATAAAGTAAAAATATTGTCTTATCTCTTAATATTTTCCCTTGATTGACTGACATGCCAACAAACAAGTCAGATATTCATTGATAAAATCTAATCATCAATTTTGAGCTACAGTGTACAATAGTGCATGAAATGACATAAGGACTGACTAAACTACATTTGTCAATGTGATCAATTTTAAACAGTTTGAAAGCTGGTGGAATCACATGTTGTGTACTAGTTGTAGTTGTGTAGTTGAATAGAATAGAAAGCCTTTATTTTCATGGCATAGTAGCTAGACAATGAGATTAGGAGTGCAGCTCCGTCTGGTGTCTAAAACAACATAAAATACAAATGATAACAGAACATTCAAGTACTTGCAGGATAATTTAAAGTCTAAAGTGAACAGTGCATGCAGAGAGATTGACCAGTATTTAGCCTATGTTAGTAGTATACATTCGTTATTGCACGTTTGTTATTGCACATAGTGAGTAGGTGTGTGTTTAATCCTGATCGGTGTTCAGAGCGCTGATGGCTCTCGGGAAAAAACTGTCCCTGAATCTGTTGGACCTGCTCTTGTGCAACCTGTAGCGCCGTCCGGAGGGCAACAGGTTGAACAAGGTGTGTCCAGAGTGGGAGGAGTCTCTGACAATGTTTGTAGCTCTGCTGAGGTAGCGAGAGCTGGCGATACAGTCCAGGGGGGGCAGAGAGCAGCCGGTGATCTTCTGGGCTGTGTTGATCACTCTCTGCAGGGTTTTCCTCTCCGCTGCTGTGCACGCGGCGTACCACACCGTGATGCAGTACGCCAGGATGCTCTCCACGGTGGCTCTGTAGAAAGCCACCAGCAGCTTCTCCTCCAGGTGGTTCCTCCTGAGCACCCTCAGGAAGTGGAGTCGCTGCTGGGCCTTCTTCACCACCGCCGTGGTGTTAGCAGACCAGGACAGGTCGTCGGTGATGTGGACGCCCAGGAATTTAAATGAGTGGACCCTCTCCACGCAGCCCCCCATGATGGTCAGTGGAGCCGGGTCTCGGCTGCGCTTCCGGAAGTCCATGATAAGTTCCTTAGTTTTCGTGGTGTTCAATGAAAGGTTATTCACTGAACACCACGCCACCAGTTTACCAACCTCATCTCTGTACGCCGACTCATCTCCGCCCGAGATGAGCCCGACCACGGTGGTGTCATCAGCGAACTTGATGATGGCGTTGGAGGGATGGGTTGGCGTGCAGTCGTAGGTGTACAGAGAGTACAGGAGCGGACTCAGTACACATCCTTGAGGGGAGCCGGTGTTGAGTGTGACGGTGGGGGAGAGGTGGGAGCTGAGTCTGACCCTCTGGGTGTGGTTAGACAGGAAGTCCTTAATCCAGGTGCAGATGGAGGTGGAGAGTCCAAGGTGGGAGAGTTTAACCAGCAGAGTTGGCAGCAGAGCGCAGTGTATCTGAATCAGCCTGAAAACACTTTATAAATGAAAGCATTTCAACCCTCTATTTTGTGCAGAGCCAATCTTAAAGATCCCATATTATATTATTTTTCCACAAGTTAATGCAGTTCCCAAACACTTATGTGAAATATCTGTGACAGTCTTTGGTCAAAATAGCAAACAGATGCTGCAGGACAGCGTCCCTCTTTTCTGTCTCAAACAGCTCTGTCAGAAAAGTCTTTGAAAATGAAACTGAAATTAACTCATAGTGGGCATGCGCACAGCTGCATGCTACCATGGTAACTGGTGAGGTTACTTTTTTTTAGCACACACTAAAATATTTTTGCACATTTTTGCCGGAACTTCACTCTGTTCTTCTTCTTCGACTCATGCACGAACCACAGGAATGGCATGGACGTGCGGAGTTACCACAACTCTGTATGTCTCCCTTCTTGAAAATGGCCACCAGCACAGTCCTCCATTCCTCTGGCATCTTCTTCCCCTCCAGGATTGTATTAAACAACCCTGTTAAAAAACTCTACAGCGACCTCTCCTAGGCACTTCCATACCTCCACAGGTATGTTGTCTGGGTCAACTGCCTTCCAATTCTTCATCCTCTTCCTCACCTTTTTTAAACTTTAGGTTGTTACATATAATCCTGGAGGGGAAGAAGATGCCAGAGGAATGGAGGAGTGTGCTGGTGCCCATTTTCAAGGAGACGGGAGACATAAAGCGCTATAGGGGGATAAAGATAATGATCATTTGATTAAGTTATGGAAAAAGTAGTTGAGGTTAGACTTAAGACAGAAGTAAGTATTTGAGAGCAGCAGTATGGCTTTATGCCGAGAAAGAGTACCACAGACATTGCATCTGCGTGACAATTTCCTCTTGGTAGACATCATGGGTGAGACCGCAGAATCTGTCGTACACTCGATTCGCTCGCTTGCTTTCCGATATGTTGTAAAAGCATGCCTTAAACAGAAAAACAAAACAAAACAGAGCAGCGTGGTCATAAAATCGAACTTGTGCAAGTTGCATCGGTCGTAATTCTGTATTATATATTTTTATTTAGCTTTCCAATCTAATTTTAGCCACAGAAATGCAGGAGGCTGTGAAATATTGATTAATATACGTATGTGAGTTGTATTGAGAGTAACAGTAAATTACTGGCATGCACGTGGTGCACGTAATTTATGCCATCCCTGCATTAGTCAGTGACACCTCATTCAAAAAACATCCCTGGTCACCGCGGCCAAACATACAAAAACAAAGACTCATTATTTTTGTTTGCAGATATTAGTGCGGCCTATTATGAATCGTTTTCAGCTTTTATATAATACTTATTTATAATTTATAGACCTTGTTGACAAAATTATCAGAAATTAGTTATAGCTTAACTGTTGTCTTTACTTTTCCCTATTACTAGTGTCAACACAGACATAATAATTATTGTCATACACACTCCACACTAGTTCTGAATATTGGACTCTGACTATGCAGGTGGAAGGAGATCATATGTGCTTAAAAATGCAAAATGACATCTAATGTTTAGCTTTGCTGCGTGTTTCCTAGACCCAGGGTGGACCTGACCATCTGCTCCCCCGGTCAGCTGGAACTACGGGTTTGGCAGCGCTCAGAGCTGTTCCATTGGTCTCCATCTCAAAGGACACGCAGTATTATCAGATTTCTCTTCCCGAGAAAAACTCTGACAGCGGCACTATAAGAATAACAACATGCTTAGAGAAGGAAGGGGGTGGAGTGGAGGGGGAGGATAGAATGGTTGAAATGGAGGGAATGACACAACAATAACAACAAGTTGTCTTCCTAGCAGCCATACAGTCATATTACAGATTGAACCACTTCAGAAACATGGAGAATTAATATCCTAATGACGCTTCGAGTGGTCATTAGATGTGTGTAATGTGGCTCCAGGGGGCTGGGATAGATGTCCAGCAGCTTAGGCCCTTATTTGCTCGTAGTCACCTCAGCGGCTGCTTTTATTAGTGTAACATTAGTGGAAAAGGGAAGATGCCACAGAAAGATAACATTTTATTACTCCGGTTCCCAGGGAGCCATGCGCTACCTGTCATGGGCACAAAAGGCATGCTGTTTTAGTTCATTTTACAGCTAATATCTCTGCTACAAATTTCTCTGTCTATGGAACAACATTTGGGCAATTATCACTAAAGTGTC
>NW_027180689.1:0-50000 GCF_040956055.1 Brachionichthys hirsutus | reverse complement strand
CTCAGAATACTGTGGCAGATTTGCCTCCACCGTAAAGGAATTCAAGCATGACGCAGTCCAAGATTTGGCTCAGAATCTGGTCATGAAGCATAAAGCATCAAATCTGAAATGAAGTAAAAACATATATGAAACAATCTAGAGCAAGAGAGGCTTTTGAGTCTGGCTGTCCTGGGTAATGGAAATAAATACGCTCATCCAGACTACGAGCATGAACTCACATGGTTCTGAAAAAGAGTAATAAAACACATTTCTTTGTGCTTTTACTTGGATGAACTTTAGTGCACGATTAAGTATATTGGCTCTGTTTGGCCGAACACTGGAAAACTCCAGACGTAACACAATTAAACTTTTAAGCTCTGACACAAGCCGTTTTAATCCGCTCTGACCGAATTTAAGATTTATAGAGAGGATCAGCTGCTCTACTTCAACAATTTCAGAGTACTGTATAGCGTAGAACCTGAACTTTGTCCTTCTGGCGCACGTTCTGCGGTCAAACCAATCGGACAGGTGCTGTCTGGTGCCAGATAGCGCTGTGTCTTTGTCTCTCGCTATGTGGAAAAGTTCAGTTGAATAGCAGCCGATTCTCCCGTGTGCAAAAAACTGACAGTCTGGTTGGTTTGTTGGAGCTTCACTTTTCTCCTCCATGAAAAAAATGTTCATATTTATAAGACTGCGTTATACCACATCAACACAAGCTGGCATTTAAAAGTTCAATATTAAGTGATGTATAGTAGTCAGATTATTTGTGCTGAGTCTCCCACTAGTTTCTTCCCGCCCTGTTTTCTTGTCTACAGACCTGCCTGAGGCTGTTATGTGACCTATTCTGTGTGTGTGCAAGAGAAAGAAGAAGACAGCATAAAGAAAAATAGAAGCATTTATTATGCAGAATTCCCTGGGTTACAACTAAGAACTTCATAACTAGCGAACACTTGGGGGACCTTTTCGTAAGTCCCCTCACTTTTATCTTGAATATATTAACTCTCTGAATATCCCACACTAAATATTTTTTACGTCTGTCTTTGTCTGGTTCTCTTCCTTTCTCCGTCTCATTATCCGCCAAGAATGCTCTGGCATCAGTGAGCACAGATAACCTTTTTTTTTTTTTTTCCCCAGCCACGTCAAACCGTAGGATTGCACGTTCCATTGCAATTTGTGACACCTCCCTGCGCATGTGACAAAGAGACAGCAAGCCATCGGTCCTGGCATAAAGACGTAGCTGCTAATGGAAGGTGATGTTGTTTAATGGGAAAACAGTTCACACAGGTTTACTTCATCAACAGAATGGAGCTCATCGAGCTTCAGGCAGGGTTTTCTATTCATGTAATAAAAATGCAACCTCTAACAGTCCTTCTGACAGATTGTATTCTTCTTTGCTCTCTTGATGAAAAGTGTTTTTTTTTCCTTTCGAGCATTTGATGGAGCAAAAAAGCAACCCTGTATACTGCCAAAGGTGGTGCATAATAAGCTGTCATCATCAACACAGTTACTGGCGGGTAACTGTGTAATGTAACCCCATTACATTCTCCTCGGGACACGCTTTTTTATGTTTTGAATTTTTTTTGAAGTGTTCTTGCATGCTGTCATCCCAGACACAAGCGCGGGGTGAAGGAAGCAAACATTAAAACGCTAGTTTGAAAATCATAATCACTGAGCCGCTCAGAATTTAGCAATGGGGTCGAATGAATCATCAGCTTCCAAAAGGTGCAACCTTGTGTTTAGATTTCTTTAAATATCTGCATCAGGCCATGCAACAATCCTGAATTATTACAGAATAATTGTTCAGATTTTTTTCAAGTTGCATCCAACGCTGAACATATACATCGCGTCCTTTGAGCTCACAGCTCCTCGTCTACGTGGCAGGACATGAATCGAGACACTTGAGCTTGATAAACTGAATCGTGACGGATGCATACTCTGTTTATTATGAATACACACAATTTCATGAATGAATAGGTCCAGCATGGGAGCAGAGGAAGACAGAGAGGGAGAATGTTTCTGTAACCGACAATGCGTTTGGGTCTCTTGGGACATAACTCTGCAGAGCGTAAGCCATGGAACCATTTTGGGTCAGAATGAATAGATAATGAAACACAGAGGGAAGTAGGAGCAAGCTGGATAAATATTTCATCCCCTCCAGCCCTGCGGCGTGACCTAAAATTTGGACTGCAATATCACACTGGCAAATTAAAATAAGACTCAATTCAATTGTCCTCAGTGGGGTGGATATTGTTTCTGCTGCAGTGTGTCCTGGTTTAAGGTGTGCAGAAAGGTTTTTGCAGTGAACATTAAATGTTCACTTGGAATTTACCCTGATATTTCTTAAGCTTGTGTGTGTCGGGGGGGGCAGTTTCACCTGTGGTTATTGGTTGGATAAAGTCAGCGGGACTTCGTGCCTCTCTTCACAGGGGGCGCTTTTTTTTTTTTTGCACAAATTGGTTCAAAGTTTGCGAGGTAACTTCAATACATGCAATTAAGTGACCTTTGAATCCTTCATCCGTTCATTTTCCAACCGCTGTGTTCGTTATCGGGTCGCGGGCCAAGCTGGAGCCTATTTCAACAGTCAATGGGCGAGAGGGCGGGGCACACCCTGGACAAGTCGCCAGTTCTTCGCATGGCAACACATAGACAGACAATCAGCCACACACACTCACACCAACCCACCTAAGCTGCACGTTTGTGGTGGGAGGAAGCCAGAGAACCCCCGCAGACACGGGGAGAACATGCAAACTGTTCACAGGATTTGAACCCACGACCTCCTTGCTGTGAGGCAACAGCGCTTACCACTGCCGCCCGACCTTTGAATCGCTTTGAGATTTTAATGGAACACAGTTAAATTAATGGCTCTTTTGATCTATTGTTGTATCTGTGATCTGCATTAATTGTGTGGGTTTGCGAAAATATTTATGACACGAGAGAGGATGATGAGCCATCGAGCGAGCCGACACGGGATGACAGTATATCCTAAAACACGTCCTTCGAGAAGCAGCAGGAAATATATAATGGGTAACAACTGCTAATTATGCAAAAAAACTGCCAGAATGGTTTCCATAAAACTTTGTTGAGGGTGTTGGCATGGATCTGTCAGGCTCAGCAGAATTGCAGAGGTGTTTTTTTCAGCATGGCGGAAGACCTGCTGTCCTGATGTCTCTCCACCATCAGACCACCACCTATCCACATCCTTTCCTGTCTTGTTTACACTTCAAAAGCGTTCTAACGGAACATCGCTGACCTCTGATAGATCCACATGATCCTCAGCATCATATTCAGCCTGTTAAAATGAATCAGGGTCACAAGCTGTCATCATGGCCCTCAAGCCCGGAGACACTTTAACGTCGTTCTTTATGTCAATTTCATCAGGTGCACAAAAATCACTGTTGATTTACTTTTATTTACTATTTAAAGCCTGTCATGATAGTGGAGTTTAAGAGACGGTTGGCTGACTTATAGAGACAGGTTTATATTGGTCTGCATTATCCGGGCTGTGAGTAATGTCTCTCAAGATGAGATGACAACAAATAAGAGACAAGATGCTGAGCAAAGGAAAGCTGTAAAAACTGAATCTGCACTGTCGGGATAATAAATTTGGATGCTACGCAACAACACCTCATCTGTCAGAAAGATGATATTGACTTCAAATAGATTTTTGAAATGATTGAAAGCATGAAAAGGCAATCACTCATACAGATGTCGTCAGATCGAGGCGGAAGAACTGAGCTATGTTTCAGGTGCGGAAACAAAGGACGGAGCTCTGCATGTTTCAATCGACAATCTGACAGCAAGGTCTTCAAAACAGGTCAAACGACGAGAGAATCATTTCAGACCCAAAGGAAAGTGGTTTAATTTAGCATTCTGAAGTTAAGCTGCATCAGTGTTTGTCTTTGTTATCAGTTTTTATTAAGTGTGTTTCTTCAGATATTAATGAAAGGAAGACTTCCGATTGGGTGATGAAAATCATATTTACAATTCCTTTTTTTTTTTTTTTTACCTAAACAACCATTAAAAATTTGGTCAACGTATTTGACTAGCATATTTAGCCAAAATTAGAATGTGCTTAGTTAATGGGAAATATCAGTTATGACTAAAATATGCGTTGTAAACCGCGTGGCGTTGTGATGTTGTTGTCATAGTAACCGAGTTGTTTTTCATCCAGATGCTGAGGGGACTCATTATGAATGAGAGTCCTGGGAATGAGGCTACGATGGGATGCCGTCTGCTTGACTACCTTCAGCATTTATTTTATCAGCCTTACTCAAAAAAAAAAAAAGAATGTGTTGTAAAAGTTTAATGTCCATTCTCAATGAACGATGTCTCCTGCAGCACAAGACGGATAAACAACACTTAATAAGAAAATAGAGAAAACAACTCCAGCTAAGATACAGATAGTTTGCATCAATGGAGTAATTTATTTTAATTTTTATTGGTATTGTTACATATAATTTTGTACTAAGAACTTTCAACGGAAACAAGACCGCAATGGCTTTTTTGAAATGCTCATCTTAGACAGGATGTACTTGTACTGTCATAAATACTATTGTTTGACTGTACTTGTACTGCTCTAACATTCTATCTCATAAATATCTTCATCATCATCTTCATCATCATCACTCCTGTTGTCCGAATCAACTACGATTCCGGTTATAGTTGGAATATCTGATGCCAGCTTTGGGACTGTATCTGTGGATAGATGCACGATTTTTAAACCTGATTTCGTAGATACTGTGCTTTATATACGGTTCAGTATACTGGGAGTATAAATCCTTGATGCGAAAGTCAAATCAAATTGAGCTTCATTGGATTTCCTCCCTGTCAAATCTTTGATTATTTTAATAACCTATAAAGGTAATTCTTTGCATTGATCACTCTGGAACATTTGCCTAGAAATGTGTTAACATTTATGAAGTTTAATTTATAGCTGAAGTTTACTACCCTACACAGACATGTGGCGATCTATGAATTATTATCAGGGACTGAATGACTTCTTAAACTATGACACACCGGAAGCCGTGGAGGCTCCAGGGTTCCTGGAGAGTCTGTCTGTCTTGATCATTAACATATTTTAACATTTAAATACCCCCCCCCCCGCCAATTAATTCCTCTAATGTTATTCAAAAGCTTTATTTATTTATTCATTAAAGATGAGGCTTCTGAGGTCTTTGGACTCTGTGTGATACTGATGGAAGAGCTTCGCTATCAGCACGAGACCGCCATGCTATTTATTCATACTCCCTAAAGCGGTGCTATTGTTTGCAGGTTGCCCCCTTTTGTCTGGCAAATGTGAAATGCGTCTCCAAAATCGACAGTGCAGGGGAGGACTCAATTCTCGAGCCTAATTAATAGTCCAAAGCTGTGGCACCATCTAATTATGAAGCTCATCCATCAACTGTAACAAGGGCTGTCGTCAACATTTAGTTGGTCATAAAAGCCGGCCCACACTGCTTTATATGCTAAGCGAGACACCACAGAGAATTTTCAAGTTCCAAATCTCCACACTAATGGCTCTCCATAATTTGATGAATAATGTATTAAACCGAGGTGGGAACCTTGGAGAACTGGAGGAAAGAGTTTGGGGGTGGGGGTAAATAAAATACATTGCCTATTATTTACTTTTGAGGAACGGAACTTGAGCAAAGTGTGTGGGGGGGGGAGCTCCCATCGGAATGCAAAGGCCACTTGTATCTGCTTTTTTTTTGTAGATAATTCCTGTTGACTGTAAATCGATAACTGATGGGCAAAAATAATAAGGTGGATAAGAGCTGACAGTCATCAGTTATAACCTGATGTTTTCACCCGCTGGGGCGTTAGCGTGATCACGCAAAAACTACTGAATGGAAAGCTGAAGTTCAGCACGAGGTTTCCTCTCTTTTAATGATGTCCTGACTGCGGATGATGAGATCCACAACTCTCATGATCAATGTAATCTCATCAAATGCATTTCAAAGTTATATGCGTAAATCTTTTAAACTCGCAAAACAAACTAATACAATCAAAAGCGTAACTTCCTAGGCAGAGGCAAGGATGAGCCTGATCCTCCCGATCACTCACTGATCACGAGTCCGAGCAGTCTTTCTCGGATGGTACAATAATGTGCCACCAAAATCGTATGGTCTGAAATTCCTCCTTACAGTGGACTGCTGCTAATGAAGTCATTATTTTTGCCTGTACCAAATTTGGTAGTGTGCAGTTAATGGCTTCATTAGGCAGCAAATTGCCATTCTCCCATTGCCATTGCACTTCACTTGTTGTGTATTGGCTATATTTCATCCTTCGCAATCAATGAAAGTATTAAATCATGTAGGAAACAAATTAGCCCCGGCTAACAACATGGAATACTTCTATTGCAGAATGTGATTCACTGCAACAAACTGGGACCGTGCCTATACTTTAGCACCTTATGGGCCGGCTGCCAGTGCTGATGTGTGTCTTGTGCCAGAAAGAGGGGGGGTAAAGACTCTTTGTCCTCCAGCCCGGTCTTTGTGGGTATAAGTATTTGCACAAAAACTCTTCAAAGAAAAAATCTGACTTCAAATCAAGACAACTCAGTGTCAAGCTGGTCATAATATTGGAATGTGTCCCAAAGCGTAATCAGCGCTGATGTACTCCCCCCAACTCTCGTCTAAGAATGAACGTGGCAGCAAACAGGATTATGTTTGAGCATTTAAATGTTCAGCAATCAATAATTATGAACTGGCTTATTGATGTAACATTTTCATTTCACTGACAGTTTAAAAAATATAGAACTTCCATCAAGGCCAAAACCATGCCTGTTAGCCAAATTCTGATTATGATGTGGATCCAAATCATATTGCACCTGAGCGTACTCTAGAAGAGGTTCCTTAACAAATATCTTCTCCCCAGTATTGATTAGAACTGCATGTTTTTGTGACTAAATTGTAAAAATAAAATCTTGTAAACTCAAATATATACATCAATATTTAAAGAATTTGGTTTATAACCTTTTGAGCAACTTAAGCTCCATGAAAAAGATTAAAGAGTAATTATAACGAATGAATAGTTAATGCTATAGCAGTTAAATCTTCAAATATGTTCACTACCCTGTAAACGTATTGCTAATGTTTGCTGCTAAAAGTGCACTGAGCTTATTTGATCTTTCCTGCTAAACAGCTGAAAATCAGGCTTCAGGCTATAATATTATGACTGTTAATAGCGACGTCAACCAAGTGCTAATTCAATATTCCTTAGTGTCAAGTAATTACAGAACTATAACCTTCAAAAGTGTAGAGGAATCATGACAAGAGTCACAAGATATTGTTTCCACACTAAGAGAAAAATACCTCTATTTTTCCTTATCGCACTGCTTAAATTTCACAACACAGAATAACAAATGTGGAATAATCACTTTAGTAGCAGTTTAATTGTCAGTCCTCATAATTGTTTTTATGACTATATCCTTTTAGCCTCTTTTAGCCATCATTTCAAATTATGAGGCACCGTCAATTTGTAAAATCTGGAACAAATTCTAGCAATTTTATTTTCCAATCTGTCACAGACTTAATATGCAGAATGGCTTTTTTTATGCTACTCTTAAATTACATTTTAACTTCCTGAGCTTTAAAGTCAGTAGGCATGAAGGGAAACTTTGCCTAAATAGATTGTTGGGTTTGTTCGGTAATCAATAATGAGATGTAATATTTTAGGAGATAATGCATCCGAGATTATAAAAGCAAAAAAAAAAAAAACTATTTCGCTGTGACATGTTTAAAGTAGTGTAAAGGTAAATATGAATAGTATTTAAAAACTCACATTGTCACATTTTATTTACACCTGCATACCATGGACCCCAAGGCGTGCTGTCACGCTGCCTCGTTTCAGCAAGAATTATGATGCGATCCTTAAAATATGGGCATGAGCCTGTTGTGTCATGTGCAGCCATGCACTCATCACACGGTTTAGCAGGCGACGCTTCGCAGATAGCGCCGTGTGCAGCCTTGATGTTTAATTCATGCCTGTGTGCGTTTGACTGATTCAATTCCAGGTGAGTCTGTGACAACCGCCGGCGCTATAATAGAGTTGGGGGGGGGGGGGGGTTCTGTGGCAATAAAGATGATAATTAAATGACAGAGGCCGCATTGAGCAAATAACTGTAAAGCTGGAGGGGTGAGTCAAGTGCCAATTGCGGCATTAGGAGTTGAGCTTTGTTGATGTTGTGATGTTATCTTCAATGAAGGGGCTATAAAAACAGGGAATCGGGGGGAAAAAAGAAGTCAAGGCTGGCCAGGCTCTTGACAATGCAGTCATTCTTTATCCATTAAATCTATTAGTCGCGTCTTTGAGATCATGGAACAATGTTTGCCCGGCCAATTAATACTGGGTCAGGAGGAGGAGGCATCCTTATCTGCCATCGCCATTTCCAAGCGCCCCCAAGTCCCTTTTGTGTTCCTTGTGTGAAAAGAATTCACAGTTTCCATTAACTCAAAAGCTATTAGTTTGAAAATGTTGCCTTTGAAAATTTGCATTGTGCAGAATTAATATGAAATGAGGCTCGTCTGTCATTTCCACTCCATGATCCTTCCTTGGCCTCATATAAGATGGACTGCAGAAAAGAGTGTGTTTGAAATTGATGTCAGAAGCAATAAGGAAGTTCTGCTGTTTTAATTGGCAAATATGATCGAATTCTATGTTTCGCCGTGACCTGCGATGCTCTTTTATTTCATTTATTCACAAAGAGAAAATTGCTACCTAGGGGGGGGGGGGGGAATGTAAATCGAGAGACCAGGATAATATTTCCTCGTGAAATACTTACAGTACTAATATTTACCATTTGCATTTAACATGATGAAGTGTCCAAATCCAAAAAGTGCTTTTGGCTGCCTACGGTATTTCGCAAAGGCTGGAAGTGAAGCAGCGGCAGATGTGGAACTAATATTTAAACTTCCCCATTAAGCACCGAAGCGTCACGATTACACAAGAAGTGCAGACGAAACTCTTTGCTCAGATTAACTGGTTTTAGTCACGCATCTCTTTTTATACCTTTTGGGTGATGTTCCACCTAAAATTAGATTAGTCTTCTGTGTATTTGATGGGCAGGTTTATTACATGCGATTAGAGATTTGAGACATCCGAGCCCAGCTGTGGTCTAATGTGGCATAAATGGCTGTATTAAGAAAGCGCTGCAGAAACCCGGTTTCCTGTTTCTTTCTTTTGCGAGTGTGGCTTCTGATGCTAATTTAGGTAATAGAGATTCAAGGCAATGAAAAAGCAAACAAACCTTTAACCTCACAGGTGCTTAAATACCAGACATTCACAGCCAATCAGAAGTGAGGGAGCCTTATGCACGAGAAACCGTATCAAACCAAAATGCTGTTTGATATTAAATCCTATTTTTTTTTACTCTTTTTTTCATTTTGCATGCATGCAAACAAACACAATACAATCCAACACAATCAAGACAATTACATAAATGCGTTTTGGATTCGGTATCTGCTATGAGAGTGGGTTGTGCATCCTTGCAACACATTTTTGACTACCTTGAAG
Organism: Brachionichthys hirsutus; assembly: GCF_040956055.1. Taxonomy (NCBI): domain Eukaryota; kingdom Metazoa; phylum Chordata; class Actinopteri; order Lophiiformes; family Brachionichthyidae; genus Brachionichthys; species Brachionichthys hirsutus. Next base: position 40,508 of record NW_027180689.1, on the reverse strand, counting down.
TCACTGCTGCACCAGACTACTTTTAGCAGAGAAGAGACACTTGTGGCGGTGAGTGATTAATGAGCGCTTCGGTTAGCATTTTGAGCTAACGTTGTCTCCAGGGACAAAGTTTTTTTTTGCTTTTAAATCTCATGATTTGTGTCGCTCCTTTGAGGCCATGCTATGACTGGAGATGAGAGATTACAAGACAAAAGACTAAAATCGACGGGTAATGAAGCCCAATCGATCACTGGCGGCGAAGGTGAGCGTATGTGACAACAGCAAGAGCTCTTCAGATTGATTAATGCCTCGCCTCGCTGTGCGTGCGCCTGGGGCTCCCATAATGCATTGGAGACCACTGTCTGGAGACTTAATTTTCTTCATCCTCAATAACACAAACCCTGTCTACCGCTTTGTGTGATGATACCTCCCAGCTAACCAAGGAAGTAAAGTGACCTTTATTAGTGTTGCCATGGTGATTAATGGCAAAGTCACACCTGAACTAATAGATTTCTTTTGGAAGCATATTTTTATTGCCCTTGGTGTGAATTATGCTTTTTTTTAAAAACAATCATTTTAATGAGTGAGTCCACTTTATTTTCCACACGTACGTGTGCCAATCAGACTCCGAAACAGCACATCTGTTCTGGTCACATGATGTCTCGCGGTTCAGCAGGTGACACACGACTTTACCTGACCAGATGCAGCATGAACAATAAATAGGAAGACGCTTCATCGGAAACCTGTAGGGAAATATAGCAGTACAGCAGCAGCACTGATGCCGACATGCAGCAGGGAAAATAAAAGATGACAATAATGACTATGCACAAGAAGCTTTAAATGATCAATAAACCTCAGTGAGACCATAAATACATTCATTAAACATTTTGGCTGTATGAACGTGTGCTAATCCCCAATTAAACATTCAACAGATTAATTTATGTTGTTTTAGGAGTTTTGAAATATCATTTAGAATTTATGTATACAGATATTTGTGGTGGTAATTACATATTTTATAGCATGAGACATCAAAGGAGAGAGGGATGCAGTGAATCAGCCGTTGAGAGGGAACATTATTCAACAAATCATTTCACTACAGGCGGTTCTTGTTTATCTGCAATCCTAAAAACATAGGAAGTATAATACATTGATCGACTGATCCAGTGAAGCGGCAGCTTTTATAATAGTTGACCAAACCAACTCTTTCAAGACAAGAATTTTGGTTATGATGGTTCAACTGTGACGATTAGCAGTTTTCTTCTCGTCATACATCACATTTAGCTGATTTTAGAAAGTCTAAACGATGAATAATGATGACGATTGACATTTCCCACTGTAATTATTATGAAATAATAAGGAATAGTAATCAATCAATTACTATCAATCAATAACACCAAAATAATAAGTAATTATTATCAATTGCAAACCACTTAAAAAAAGAAATTCATTTAAATTGTTGGATTTAGCTAGAGGTCAAAATTAAATACATTTTCTGTCTGATTGTTGTACAAAATGTCTATCTTTTTTTTTTTTAGATTAAATGTTTTAGGAGGATGGGCAGAAGGTCGGGGACGACGAGATTAGTTTCCTTTTCCTGTTTCCAATACTGTTAACTTCGTAAGTGCAAATTTGACTAAATAAATCAACTCGAGGTCTCGATGAATGTTTTCAGATAATTAAGAGACTCTTAGATGCTTCATTTGAAATTCTTCGTGCCTTTTTGACAGTGTTCTAGTTGTCGTTGATAATAACAACAACAGGGATGAACATTTATTCTGAGCTCTGTCTGCAATTGTTTGACTTTCTTTCTAGCTGTTTTCCCTGAGGTGTGTGTGTGTGCTCTCTGAGTGCTTTTACCTTCAGGTATATTTTTTATATTTGTGACCAAGCTCTTTAGCGTGCGCCTCTAAATCTGACAGAAAACACACATCAATCTTGTGACATTTGATTCACGCAAACTTAATTCACTTAAAAAAAAATCCTAAACAGAAAACAAACATTTCAGACCTGCTGCCGTTATACTTCAATCCAGACAAACGCGATCAATAATGGCAGCACTTACTGTCAAAAATGAGCTCCTGAGGTTATTTTGAGGCTCAAGGGAAATTTGTTTAAAATATCTTTAGAGAAGAGAGAAAAAAAGTTTTCGCTTCGGGCTTAAAGTGGCTGAATATAAAATTATTGAAATAGTGGGTATAGATCTTTGCGAGTGGTCTTTATTGCTTTCCCGCTGCTCTTCAGAGGCCACAACAAGCGCACACAAGCAAAGCCTGGATTAGCGGGTAATGGCTGACATCAATATGACTCTAATGTCATTTTGTGATGCATCCCGGTCGTTACCGGCCTGTGCAAAGAGTGGTCCTCGGCTCGCTGTAATGACTGGGCTGTCAGGAGAACAAATGTTATTACGCAGCAGTATTAAATATAGTTGTTATTTCTGTGACAGAAGTGGGAGAAGAGAGCAGTCAGCTGATTTCTAATTTCTTTTTCCGTGGGATGAAAGCAGACAGCGGCGTGGAAATATTCAGCTCTGTGAAAGAAACAGATGCGCTCATTGAAATCTGGATCGATTCTTTCTTTAGCTGTTGTGATAATGTAGCTGAATATGATGCTGGTTCGCATATTTCAGTGCTGCATGTGCTTACTGAGAAAAAGATGGAACATTATTATGCAAAGCTCGAGGGGCCGCATCTCTTTGTCAGAAGCAGTTGTGGCAGGTGAAGTCGGAGACAACTGAGGTTTGTGAATTTTACGTCTCGCTGGGCGAGCGCAGACGATATCTACAGCAGCGATGACGAGTGGCTTCAAGTGCTGCTGCACAAAAATGCAATCAGTTTGGATCTAAAATAGACATTGCGTATTCTGAAATAGTTTGAAAAATGAAATGAGCGTAGAAACGACAGCAGACTGGAAAGGCCGGCCTCCAGCCAGCCTGAAATAAGAAGCACACATGGCTAGTTCGCTTTCTTGGTCCATGCCCGACTGCAACGTCACGTACGAAAATAAAAAATGGTCTATGTCACAATGTTAACAGAAGTAGAAAATATAAATACAAATGCAATAAGACTGCAATACTCCTTCCTGCTCGTGGAAATTGTTCAATTGTTCGACAGACTGACTGACTCGGTGGAGGTAATAATAGAGTTTTACATCATAGCATGAATTTATTCAATCCACAATGGAACAATTTAGATATATATAACTCCTTGTCACTGTGTCACAGTGGCCACGGATGCACACAGGGAGGGGCTGCAGCTAAGAGAAGATATTTTCAGGGAAATTACTCTCTCCTGCATGTTTCAAACATTACATCACATGCATTCATCCCGGTGTGGATTTAAACGGGGGCATTCACCCACTTATTCCAAATGACTAGGATATCCCAAATTCTATTTCTGCAATCTCAAGACATGTTTGGTTGATTTTTAAGTCTTCCATCTTGGGACGCATCATCTGTGTAATTCAGAGGGTGCAATTAGTTGTCAAGTTACAGGGAAGGTACGTAGTTTTTACATCATTAAAACGCATTAAAAAGTACAAGTCAAGAATGCTGTACCAGAGTGCTGCTGTTCCACTGTTGTCCTTCTCGGAGTAATAAAACAAAAAGGAGTGGTAGATAAAGTTGTCTAAAAAAAAAAGCCCACAAAAGACCCCGCCCACCAGAAGGATGGGGCAGGGTCGCTACACATCATCAATTATTTAGCATGAAATGAGTAATAATTTGACCACATTTTTATGCGCGTCATTTATTCCTTTTATGTGACTGACGCCTTTATTGGTTTCATGTTTATCATCGGCGCTGTGCTCCAACAGAAGGTCAGGCACGGTTCTCCACCGGCGGCGTTCATAAAGTGTGGCGATTTCACTAGCTTTACGAGAAGAGAGCCACAACTTGTTATTAACGGAGACATCGCCTCTCTGGGAGCTCCGGAGGATTTAGGGTAATGAGAGAAACTGAAATTTCATGATGGACAAAGTCATGGTTTGCGTGGCTACGAGAACAGTCTTCAAAGAGGGGAGAACATGAGGAAGAAAAAAAGAAAAATGCATCATTAGGATTTCCTTACGCCGTCCTTGCTGCTAATTATACACAGGAAGAGGATGAGGTGTTGCTTTATGTCAAAGAACTTGGCTGTCGTTTCTCTCTGCCTATTTGTTGATGATGTGGATAATGAGCCACCTGTCTTGGTGGAGTCCTGCAATATTTCACTCCTGCATATTTCATTTGCAGGAGCAGAGGGAATAAAATGCTCAGTGCGGTGTGAAGAGAAAGGCAGATTTCATTTTCACATTTTCATGGGGTTTTTTTGTGCAAATTGTCTGGACGTTATATTTCGTACCCCTGACTTATCTCCAGGAGCACTGGAGCTTTTGTTCATTGTTGCTCGATAATCATGAGTCAATATCATGTCTAACAGAAATGCGACACGCATTCTTTTGGTCTCTTCGTATTGATAAAGGTTGACCTGACTTAAGTTATTTGTTAATGTCATAGTGTAATAGAAAAAAGGGTGGGTGGAAGGATTTACAGCTGCCATTTATGGTATTTTGTAGATGTTTGTAAAGGATTGTTTCAGATGATGGCCAGATTGAAAATGAAATGTATTTATAATATTGATTGTGAAGAAAAACAAGATCGATTGTCTCACTTGGAGGATAGTTTATTTACCAGTCAGCCATAACTGTCCATGCCTTTCCACTCTGCACCGCCCACAGACTGCCAGAGGGGACTGGACAGAAAATGCAAAATGCAAATGTGAACTTTGCAGAGAAACCGACTTTGATTCCCGGGTCTCCTTGGATGACTGGGAAGAAACAAAAGAACCAACTGATGCGCCTCCATGTCTGACAGGGCTCACCGTTTCTGCTTCCAGTGGGCGGTTTTGTGTCACCTGTACTTGCAGATAACACAAATGTAGTCACGCTAACTCTATGGGTCACTGCGCAGCATTTTGAATGTGCTGGTGCATCCCTGTGTGTGTATGTGTGTGTTTTTATTTTGACAATTTATCTTCTATGAAACATTTAAAAACTTAGAAATATGATACCTCAATGAAGCATATATATAACATGCTATTATATGTTGTATTTTAGCTTCTTAAAGCAGATATTGTCAGAATGTTTAGCATATAAAACTCACACAAAAGGATTATATTTATGCTGGACTTCCTTTCACCTGGTGTACTGAAACCTGATAGCTAATGAATATATATATATATATATATATTATTTATCTGCATAAATAACGGTCTGCTTGTGACAAAAATGACAAGATGTGCACATGCTAAGGCCTCGGATGGCTAAATGGAATGAGTTGTCTCAGATATAATGGGATAAAATCTTCACAGGTGGAGGCATAAAATATTTGCTGCTGTGTTTTTATGAAATGATGACTTGGGAATGCCAAATATGGGACTATTTTCTTTGAATAATGGCTTTAAGGTTTGCGTGACCTACCAAACCTACTGTCATTTTCTACTGGACTAAATGTTTTTAACCTTTGGCTAATTAAGATAAAAATCACATGTGAGTGGTGAGTTTGAGTGATGCAAATCTTTGATGAGGGTTCATCGTATTTAATTAAGACCCACCCCTCATTTATCACACGGAGTAGCAGAAACTGTAAAACATGATGACACAGAGAGTAAGATGATTAGTGGTGTGTGTGAGTGTGTGTGTGTTTATTGTAGTGTGTGTGTGCTTTAGATTCGTATCATGTGGCAGTGAAATGGGACGCAGGCAGACTTGGCGAGCTGTGCATGCTAGACAGGGTCTAAATCTGTAAGTGAAACGCTTCCATAGCTGTGCCTTCAGAGAGATTTGGGAATAGTGTAGCCAAGATAAACTCACATAGTCTTGTGTTTCTTGAAATATTTGCTGTACCAGGGTGAGAGCGCTTCCATTCATAAATGCCAGCAGGTTTGCAATCCGTGCTTTTAATTTGAAATCCATTATTGTCAGGGATTAGTGGCAAACAATAATACTTTCAAGTGCGAAACCGTGTTTAAATGACTGCTTCTGCAGGGTTTTGGCTGATGCTTGTTGGACTATGTGATGTGGTCACATCTTCAAACCGACCTCACATGAAACCTAAATGTTTCCTGATGCAGGAGAGTCATCCTTGGACTTTTTCTGGTTGTCGCTTCATTTGTTAATTGATTTGTTTGCGTTTTCAATGAATGTGCATATTATCACTAAAGGTTAGAGAAAGAAAAGACAACCAGTTCAGGGGAGTCATTAGACTGAATGATGAACATTAAACCAATTAAGGCAGAAATCACTGCTCTTAATTGTCTTTTTCTCTTCTTCCATTTTTCCAACAGCTTCCTTCGACCAGAAAACACCATTAACTGACATTTACCCTCCCAACTTACTTCCCTTCTTTGTGCTGCATACATAAGCTATGGAGCTGCTTTCCAACCGACCCTATGCTCTTATGCTTCTCTACTTTGAGTGTGCAAATTCCTTGTCATATTCCCCAACGCATTTTAAAAGCCCCCTATTGTGCCCCCAATCTCCCATTCATCACGCTTGGATCAGGAAATAGCGACGTTTTCATGGTGACGCCATGGAGGAAGATGAAACACAGCCTACAGCTGAATTGCAAATGATGCAAGCGTCCCAGACAGACACGGAAACCGAAACAAATATGATTGATTGCGTGAGTATTACATGATTATGTGGTGCGACGCCACCCTCTGTGTTTGATCTGCTGGGAGTGGGAAGGGATTCCTGTGTGTCTCCTGGAGTTTGAATTAATTCCCCGTCTTTTGTTGCAACAATGAGAGAGAGAGAGAGATCAAAAATGAGGAGAAAGAGAACTGGTGAGATGGAGGTTATCAGAACGACAGAACAAAAAGGCACAGACACAAATGAATGTCTGCATTTCAAAATGGATTCGCAAAAACCATGCGTCACCGTCTCTGTCACGCTGCACGGCGCCAGAATGCACGACTTAAGCGATCAGCGTGCAAGTCAGCGTGTGGGTCCTTCGTCTTCTATGTGATGGTTACTTTTGTTGCTAACAGCTGGAGCATGTATAGGTCTAATGCATGCTCTTACTCTGCAATGGTATTTACTGAGATATTGCTATTGATTTTCACATGTATTGCACACACACACACACACACTGGCACTAAACAGCAAAACAAAAAGAGACATAAACACACTTCAGTGGAGTAAATCTATAGCGCTCATGGGCAGGAATGGAAGCCAGACCATAAACGGATCGAGTGAAAACCATTGTCAGTTGGTTGCTCTTGGTTAGCTCTGTGACAAACTACTGGCTTGTTCAGGATGCCCCACTGGTTTAAACTGAGGTAAAATGCTTCCAGGTGCATGCAGAAGCCTGCAGAAAGCCCAATCCATATTGATGATGTGCGTAACAATATGACTGGAGCCTGCCAACAATAGATCTGATACAGTAAATCCCAAATCTTCCTCCCTCCGCCTCATTAGGAGATTTTTTTATTCATGTATTTATTTGAAAGTAGTCTTTAACACACTGGCAATGTAGACTTTTTTTTTGAAAGCAAATCTTTAAAACTCCATGAGGCTTGAAAAGTTTATTCTGTTTTCCTGAATATGTAGTTCCCTAGAGGAACTCGGGAACGCTCGGAGTGCATGCAGCAATGAGAATTTTAAACGGGCCATCCATCCTGGATTTAGTGAATACAGTTTCGCCATGATGCAACGATGAACAATTCACCCACTGTGTCGTCAGTGCCGCCGTGTTGCCGTGGCGACTCAAGCTGCACTAACATACGACAGTGACAGTAATATGTACAGCAAGGTTTAATTGGTATTAATGATCAGCGCCGAGACATACAGCGTGAAATAGCACCAAATATATCAGCGTCCTCCGGACAGGCAGGCTGGAGCTGTGTGTGCAAGACTGTGCAACACTATAAAGAATGCATCAGTGTCATTGCAGCATCTTTTGCTTTTAATTCATGCATCCTCTGGTGTGCATGGACACTTTGAAAATGTGGTATAAAGACAACTCAGACATAAAAGCAAAATAAAAAAGTGCAAAAATCCTGTAAATTCCATTGTGATTCTGATTTTAGTCTAAGTGTCATTCCGTCGTGGAAGGGAGCAGCCGGCTTCTACGGGGTCTCTCTCCTCCTCTCCTGCAGAGGGCACCGTGATCCTGTTCATTTTGCTTCTGCATGGCTCTCTGATGAGATGAGACTCGCGGCCGCCGCTCAAATGATGCAATAGACGCTTGTCATATTGAAGATTTTTTAACTTTAAGATCAAGGCAACTGTTCCAAACGGCACGCCACAGGTTTTACATAATACAGTATGCAATGTTACACAATTTGGGAATGAAACGATGAAACATAAGGTGTGCACATAGTCTGTTGACAGAGGAACATGCCCTCAAAGTGATTTATAAAGAATGTATTCATGTACTAAACCTTCACAGGCAGGTTTAAAAACTGTTCACACATGTGTCAAGAAATGCATGCGTGTTTGTTGGGTTAGCCTAGCTGCTACGTGCATGATGGCGACTGTCTCCCATACCAATGCTCCTCTTAGACAGGATGTCATATCTAATAAATATATTCATCATCATAATATTAACCAAACTTTCAATTAGTTTTACATCATGTTTCATATAAGCCACCCCCCCCCCCCCCCCCATATTTATAGTACATACTTTCTATGTACATGTAAATACCTAACTCAAATGAAACATGGACATTACTAGGTAGAGACGCTACGTGCAAACATATATCCGATTTTCAGTATTAATTATTTAATGAGAATATTTGACAAGCAGCAACTTCTATTTTACATTTAAATTACTTTTCAATTGATTCCAGGGTAAAAAAAAAAAGGAATATCATCCAAATTCCTACTAGAAAACACGAGACACCGTCGGCGAGAAACAGATGAAAGGGCAGAGCGGGTTAACAGACAATTAGGACAGTATTTATAATGCTTAATTGCAATTCAAAATTTACTCCCTCTCAACTCAAACATTCAAAGATATGAGTGGAACTCTAATGTAGCATAACCAAATGCCAGTTCACACAGCCGCACACTTTAATATCAAGGAGTTCACATTATAGACATGACCACTGACCCCCCCACTGACCACAACTCTGCACACAGCCCAGATCTATATTACAACATTCTTTAGAACTATTATAACGTTTATTTGCAGAGAGGAAATTGTATTTCAACGCATTCAACCACAAAGCCGATCAAATAATGAGCCGGCGGCGGCGAGACATTACCTTTGTCTGTACGTAAGGAAACCAGGTCCTTTGTCTGTATTTATATTTTAGATTCACATTGCTGTGCTGTGTCTGAGACATTTCTGGCTGTCAGTGATTCAGCAGAATGTCTCATTACAGAGGAATGAAAATAGCAGCGCTGTTTCTTACCTGCTCCTCCTTTGAAGCTCCTCTCAAATAGCAACTGAAAAAATATATGCTTAGTACGGCTTTTGCATTGATATTGTACGTGAGTGTGTTTAATGTACTATCGATTCAGAATAAAAATCACACAACCCTGAGAGACTCATAAAAGATTTACGAAAGGAAAGCATTCAGTGAAGAATCCGCAGTGGAAACACTTCTGGACAGATGTGCGATGAATGTCTGTGTGTTACAACGAGAAGAAGAAGATTGGAGGATAACAGTCACAAGTGTTTTACATTCATGCACCGTTGCGCACAGATAATATAGAGTACTGAGAACATCCATCCTGAGAGGCCTTTAGAAGTTGAAGATCATGATTTGAGCACATCCAAGACATCTTTTAAAGGGCCGCGTCACATGATTTCCACATGATATCCTCTTAAAGTCATTAGGAATCATAATAAAACGGATGTTTGGAATTATACGTGAACATGCTGGTGCTCTCTCTCCCTCACACACACACACCTTTTCACTAATGCATATCCATTTGTTGGTGTAAAAGCAAGGTGAGCAGTGCAACTGCAACTCAAAGTGCTTTGTTGCATTGAGGAGCTCTGCGTATCTGCCCTCAAGGCATCCTAAAGGCCCAAAATTAATGATTCTGTCCTTCTATTTCTATCTGCTCTTTCACTAACTTCACTTTTTTTTTTTACTCTTGAGGTGCTCAAAAACAGAAAACAAAACAGTGCTGCATGACTTCCTGTGTCTCTCCGGCAGGAAAAAAGGGGAAATATGCAATGTTGAAACCCAGCTCTCATGAATGAGTGAAATGATGCCCGTCTGTATAAGTGTTAGAGGAGGGTTAACTATTTAGTGCCATTGGTGTGACAAAGATCTTTGAATCAACCCCTCTACTTCATCATGACTTCCCAGGTTCACCGACTTATTTCATCAGCTTCAGGAGGGCCATCAGCCACCACCACCACCACCACCAGTGGGGGGATATATATCTTGTTGTTGGTGACACCCTTTGATCAAAGTCTGCCTGAAGGGCCATTTAATTGCATTATCCCAGTTCATTGCTATAATAAACATTTGCCTCAACTTACTTTTACCTCTTCTGGCGTGCCATTTTAATGTATCCACATTGTCCAGGTAGCTTGTATTTTCATTTGTGTCCTGAGGGTGATAAACTGTGGAATGACTGTTCATATAAAATTAAAACAAGTATTTCTGTGAATATGTTTGGAAAACATTTACAGGACAATTGTCTGGATGTATGGATATCTTCTCCTCCCTGAAGAGGAGAAGGCAGGGAAAAAAAAGTGTTTTTTGAATGTTATTGTAAGAAAAGGGGAAGGTTCCAAATAAGCATCTGCTTACCAACCCCCTTTCAGTTCATCGGGGTTTAAAAGCCTTTTAAATATTGCAATTTGTGTCTGTTTCATTAAAAAGTAAAAGTAAAAGTAAACATTCTTATTTTCTTCATCCATTAGTCTCTCCTGGTGGAAATAATAAATACACATCGTAACATGTCTCATTCATTGAAAGACTGGTCAGAAGGACTGTGATACTACTTACCACAATTGTATTCGCTTGTGTGTGTCTATGCGTGTGCAAAATGCCAACACTTGCCCTCTCCACACACACACCAGCTGCTATCTCTCTTTGGTTGTCCCATACTTTTTCCAACTTTCTTATTCTTTCCTGGAACATATGAAGGTCAGGCGGAGGTAATACTAGGGATTATGGGAGCTCAGTGACTGGTTCCTCTGTCTGCCATGAAAGGGTGAAGTTAATGGCTTGGAGAGGAGTGGGAGGTCTCCAATCTCTCAGCCGCAGGCCGTGAAAACGGATGCCTTTTATTGCAGATTGACCCTTGCAAGCTGTAGCTGGAGGCTTGTCATCTGATGTTCTAGATGGGGGCTTGGGGAGGAGTGTCTTTGCCTGGATTTACAGTTAATGTACTGTTGTTAATGAAGCCTCCATGGTCCAACGGGTCTGCTTTGCCATGCCATGTCAGTGTCCGTCCCCTGGCTGATCCTGCAGGTCTGACGAGGGTCATAAGCGGCGAGGAAACCGCGGCTTCTCCACACCTAGATGACTTTGGGTATGACGAGCAACGGAGGGTGAAAGTGTAAAGGAGGGGCGGTGCTAAACTACTGCTAACCAGGAAGCAGCCGCTTTATTAACGCAACGTTCTGGGCCTTTCGTGCTTGTTATCGGATGCATGGTTGGCAGCAGTTTAAGCCATAGTCGTAGTTAAGGGAGTGCAGCTGCAGCAATGGTAATCACAGCAGTTGCAGTAGCTGGAGCTACAATGAACCATCTTATATAGCAGTTGTAGCACCAGCTACACCAGTAGGTACCAGCATTTAGCCCAAGCTGTGGTAAGTAGTACTAGTACTAGGGATAGCAGTGCACGCTCTTTGTGCCACCCTCACTTCCCCTTAGCTCTTTGCTGGGCTCAATGTCATCCAAAGTATGGAGACTGACAGATGTGTGAAGGGCTTGGCAGACCCCTCACTGGCTTTAATGGACTGTGTGTGTGTGTGTGTGTTGGAGCTATCAAAGTGACCAAGTGTACTTTATGGCCAGATGGATAGCAGGTTGGATAATTTGCACGTTTTACTTTAATGGCAACTGTATAAAAACCAGGTAGCAAAAGGTAAAGGCTCCACAGCTGTCGTTAAATTCTTTGCATGGAGGGATCAGGACTTGTTTGCCCTGAATGATTCAACAAACGCCACAGGCTGCTGCTGTACAGTGGCGACCTTTGTTGAAGAGTTTGCTGCAGGCGGTTGTTGATACGGCGCTCTAACTGTGAATCCCCTGGCCACGAGCTCAGAGCATCGTACAACGTCTGGTATGAGTGCATCTAAAATACTCCCACCTTAGCGTAAATGACAGTTCTGCAAATGTCGGAAGGGGGAAAAAAAAAGTCAGGTGATGCTGCTCTAAAGCTAAAGAATCTGAAGAGGGAGGAGGGCGGAGTTAACAGATAGGTCAACAAACACACACACACACACACACACAATGACGGTTGTTCTGCTTCACACTAACACGCAACGTCGGATCCTAACCGTGATATTGCCACAGCAGAAAATAGATTGAACAGTGATTTGGAACATGATCGGAAGGCACAGACAGATGATGTCACCCTGCAGACTGGGACGCTGCACCAGAAAACGCTCTTAAAGCTACTGTATTCCTTTTTGAATTGTTGCTGTCTAGCCTCTAAATTTCTGTAGACACTGTGTTTTTAGACATTTGTATTCATCCATTATGAATCTTAATGCATAGATTGGTGATAGAATAGAAATCAATAACATTCCTCCCTTCTACATAGCATCGATCGGATCGCGGTGACCGTCGATGACACGTGAAAACGGCACGCTGTTCCGATTCAGTAGCGAAAATGAAAAGCGCCTGTTTGCTGTTTTTTTCATCTCATTTCACAGATTATGACTGTCAATAATTCTACATCATCGTTTAATACCGAGCCGGCAGCCACACGTTTCTGAAAGCGGGGTCGGCGATTGAGAAATGTATCACCTAAAGGTCACAGATTCCACACACCTTCTGTAAGAGAGCATCTAAATGTAGATATTTATCAGATGGAGTTAGAATGAAATCTCATGAAAAGAATCTAAAAAGGGAGGGAGTTAATATTCCTTTCATCTATCTATACTTAGATTTATATTTGCCGTACCGGTTTGATTTAAAATAATAATAATAATACAAATTTCTTTTTTTAAAACGTTTCTGATTCCAATTCAGCAATGCATTTCAGAAGACACTGGCATTAGAATATTGTGATAATCTACAAAAATCCAAGCTGTGTCAGCAGATCAGTCTGTTGAAGCTTGTGTTACCGTGGAGACAGCGCTGCCTCTATAATGGATTTATGTCTATGAAACGGCTTAATTCTAGGGGAAGGTAAAAATACTTCATTGTAGCTGAGCTGGAAATGCCTTATTATGATGTCACATCATTTATACTGAGGACTACATGATAAAAGCAACACAATAAGAACAACTGTGCACAGAAATAAAGGGCACATCCATAAAATGGGTTTAATTGTCCCCTTTGTTTTTCTCTTGACAGAGTGAATGTCTTTTGAAAGGGGGACTTGATAAATGAATCCCAGGCTTACAAATGGATCGCCGGTTTTTGGCTGGCACAGTGTCCCAGATTTGAGTTAAAAAACCCGAGACCTTCGCTCAACGTCAACCTTTTCCAACATGTTCTCTTTAGTCTTCTTGTTCGCTGAACGCACAAACTATTGGCTCATAAGATAAATGCTGCACGCACAAACAAATCATTTCACGCTACGCTGCAGGCGGCGACCTCGCCGCAGTTCGGCCTGTCCCTCGTCTGGCCCTCCCTGTCAGCTTTGCCAAGCTACTCCAGGCAACAGACTCGAGGGGCCACCTGTCATTTTGGATCAATGGACACACCTGCTCAGCCACCTGTCCGCGGTCTCGCCGCATGTCGAGAGGAGATGGAAACAGAGAGGGAGCAGGATTCAGCCTGCATGGTTGATGACCTGATTCTGGATGAATGGATGGGTCGGAATAGTCGGATTTACAGTGACTGAAGGTGCATCGACTGTAGACTCATATGTCGGGGATTGTGGAATTTATGAAGGTGCTACCTGGACTATTTCTCCCATGCATATGCATTTCAAAGATTCGTACATACTGGTCTGGCTAATCGCATTTGTAGCTCACATATGAACAAAGCCACTGTGATCCCAGTAAGAGGTCAGAACCCAGCTGATGTTACAAGGACTTGTTTTAAAACTCGTCTTTCTCGCTGCTACCAAAAGTACAGGAACTTAATTACTGATGTGTAATGTGGCTGCCCTTTGGGAGTTAGCTATTCAGCTTTATTTAGCCTAATTCGTAAGGTTTATTATGCCTAAATGATGTATTTAGGATCCATCTTCTGTGCCACAAGTTTGTCTACATTCTGCTCAATTTAGTAATTGTTTGATATTAGATTCAATAATAGAAATTACTCAGAGGAAGAATGTGCGAAATACTCTTGGAGACATACTCATTAAAGCTGAAGATAAAAGTAGCATATTTACAGGTCACATGGTAGCGCTAATCTCGCCAGCCAATATCAAATACAGTGAATTTTGTGGTGAAATATTAATTTGCTCGCAGAGCGACAATCTCTTCTTTGTCACAGCAAAAATCCGGTCAAAACAACCAGCAAAAGAAACATTATTGACCTTATTTTGTAAGCCTCTCCTGGGAAAATGATTACATATTGATTATCCGGATCACAGAGAGGTCCATGTGACCGGTTTGTGAACTGGCGTCAGAGTTTCCACCCATTCCAGCACGGCCAGGCTCTGATCAGGCCTTCATGCGTCTGTAATTTCAAAAATTAGTCATCGGTCCATCAACTCCCACAATCCTCTACCTTTTATTTGCATATTGATAAGGAGGACAATAGGGCAGAGAGGTTTTGAATAAATAGTGCACATCATCAGCATGTGCTTACGTCGAGCCGAAATGGCCAAGGACCTTTTGGCCATAGTTCTCTCAGCAGAAAGCGCCTCTTTTAAATCGGCCATGTGGGGTCATATTACAGCTGAGATCATATCTTAGGCATTACTTTATGTTTTGCACAGTTTTAAGCAAAAAAAAAAAGAAAAAAGTTAACCTTCCATACACTGAAGGTCTAATGCCTGTGGAGGTTTTTTCAGCTTTTCTCACTTTTTTCTCACTTATATCACTTATATGTAGAGCAGTCTATATTTTTCTAAAGTCGACATGATCGAAGCGTCCTTTGGCAAGATGCCGAACCCCAAACTGTTATTATCATGGCTGTTTAACCGGTGTGGGAATGTTTGTGCGTTATGTCGCCTGATGAGCAGATGGCGCCTCGGTTGGTTGCCTCTGTCCACTGCTGTACGAACGTGTGAGTGGCTCGTGTTGTAAAATGTGTTGGCCGGTCAGTCAGGCTACAAAAACCTGCAAAACAAAATAAGCCACAGTCGAATTATGATTGTTAGGAAGCTACTTGAAGGAATAATATCGAAGGCTGTGCAACATATTGTTTCAGCATCAACGGACACATCACATGAACAAACTGTATTTGACTTGAGCTGTTAGGGTTATCATCAAAAGTTAGATAGCTATAATAAAGTAAATTGCAGTAACTACAATACAAGAAATTATTGCTGAATCTGAGTAGAAATGTAATTAATACTAATGAAATATCTGCAAGTAATTTTACTGTCAATAAATCTATTTATATAAGTTGGCTATTATAGGAATGAGAAAGCTAAAATAGTAAAAAACAACAACAACACGACTTTAGGGTTTAATACAAAGAGAAAACTACAGTTATTACAAGGCAACTCTTCAAGTTCATTAATTTTCGTACAAAAGGACACTATGGAAAATCTTAATCTTGCCTGAAAGATATCATTAATCAGAGTAAACATGAATACACTGAATGCATGTCCACTTGCTATAAACTATTGTTGCAGGATGCATTACAATGCTATGATCACACTCATTCTAGTTGGGGAAGCCCATTTTAAATCACAGTAGGCTGGATGTGACACATTTGTCTCTCATTTACTCTGAAAGGGTTCAGCTGTTTCATGTCACATTTTAATTCCCTCTAATTTTCACCGGTGAACGCATATTTAAATTTATTTTTCACCTGGAATAAAGAAAAAAGATCTTTTAATTTATCCATACATTAAATTAAAAAGCAAATCTCCAAACAACAATAAATTGTAGCAGAAATATCCCCCAGCCAACTTAAAGATGCCAGAGGTTTAATGACCCCCCCCCCCCCCCTTAAACACTCCAATAACAAACCCCACCATTGTTTAATAGTTGAGACTTCGACTGGCTTTCATTTTTGTATCCATCACTTATCTCATTGAAACACTTTAAGTTGATTAACTTTTCTCCGTTGCTTCGATGTGATGAATTAAAATTCAAACGGCTCCTGATCCCCGCTTTCGATATAATAAAGCGATCAAATGCCGGAGCGCTGACGTCTAAAGGAAACCGAGGTCGAAAAATAAAAGGCTGATTCTCCTGGCAGCTGGATTCTCAATGAACCATTCAAATCTGATTTATTATACAATCAGACACAATAAATCACAGTGGATTAGGATGGTCGACACATTAACGGGGGTGTGGGGTGGGGTGGGGGCGATAAGAAAAGGTCAAGCCGCTGCCGCGTTCCTACCGACTAACTTTTTGGCCTGGGAGATCCTCGCTGAGCTGCTCGGACTACTTTAAGGCACTGGCATAAACATTCTGCCGCACTTCCCGGGGCGCCTGCAGCCCGCTCTAAGCTTGACGCCAAAGAGACAGTGACACTTTGAGGATGCCGGTGGGAACCCTGACAGAGCTTAGAACAGACACCCTTGCTCAGAGCCACATGCAGAGCGCCGAGTTACGGCCACGGTCGGGGGTCGTTGCTAGGTTTTATACGGACTCTGCGGAGGCTCTGATCGTCAAAGGCGTCGAAGCACTATTCAGTAATTGCAGTGGGAAGTCAGTCACTTTCCCTTCATGCTGGCTGGTCATCATGTGGTCTCCGTGGTGGCGTGATGCGACGCCGCCATCGTAAGAAGTACTCTAGTAATAAACTGTAACATGGATTGTCTTTATTTCTTGCACTCATGACCTTTGTAGGAGTATTGCATTTAGAAATGCTCACATAGTATAAGTAATGCCGGTGCAGGGTGGAATTTGCTTCTTCTCTCTGGGTCCCTTTGGTTCTTCCGGGTTCCTCCTCCTCCGGGTCGTATCCCCAGTGTCAACTGTGACAGGCTCCGCCCCCTCTGTAATTAATTTATCGACCCGTCTCTGTGTTTGTCGGTAACTGTTGGCTTCCTCTCTCTTCAGGATCCGGCCTCGGGGGCCGTTTGAGGACCCGTCGACTTTGATCCCAATCTGAATCAGCGATTTCATCTGCAATCTGATCTCAACTCAGTTCAGCTCTGCACCATTTGTTATCTCAGTGGATTTAAACATTCTGGATGACCAGAGGCGCCCTGCTAACAGATAGACCAGCAAATAAACACACCAAAAGATCAGCAGCAAAAACGAAAAGGCAGAGCCAGATACGAGACATTAAAAGACTAAGCGTCATATACTTGTATGCACAGCATGTGCGTCCCATCGTCCCCGGAAGACACTGCAGGCGGAATAAGCAAACAGAAACTGTTTGGACAATTTGCAGGCTAGAGCCAGTCCCTGTTTGCCCTTCTGTGCAGTCCAAGTCCTCTCCTTGTTCATCCCAGTTCCCTCCATGCCCGTGCCACGTAATCTGTTACTCAGCTGTCTTCTCGTGACCGACTCCCTGTACTCTGTGTGTCCTGATTTGTATCACCCGTGTCTCATTTCCCCTTCCGTCCTAGAGTGTTTAGTCTGTGTGTTCCTTCCCTTCTTCGCCACTCGGTCCAGCCTGCAGGTAGTTTTCCCCTGCCTGGTTTGGATTCGGTCTTCTCCTGCGTGGATGCTGTCCACCTTGTCTTGAACTGCACATTTTGCTGTGACCCTTGAATGTACGTGTGCTATACTATCTATAATTAAATCCCCGAACTGCAGCATCAGTGCTGCTGGAGTCTTTATCTCTGTGTCTCCCTGCAGCCGAAATGTAACACCGAGCTGATCGCTGCCTTAAAATAAATGTGTGTGTCTCTCACACCTTCTTTAAGATCATCGTGAGTCTCAGGCACTGATAAGAACACTGTTGGCGCCGCCGGTGATGGTGATCAGGCAAATCGCTCCCCAAGTGAACAAGCTTTAAGAGTTGAAAGATTATATATATATATATATATATAATGACAGGAAACATTTTCTTGTTGCTGAAGCAACATTTAGATCCCCAGCGGCGTGCAGCCCCAGCCTCATGGATGAGAGTAGGGTTCACATTTTAGGTTGCATCACAACGCTAATCGACAGCTGTTTCTAGAAACACACCAATGGAGCAGCCATCGGAAGCAATTTGGCCTTTTTTTTTGGCTCAAGGCCACTTGATATGTTGATTAAATCAACCCACAGCCGTCTATGTCTTGTTTCATCATACAAAACTACGACCACCATAAAAAAATAAATTGTATTTAAAAAGAAAAAGTACTTTTTATACTGTCTGCATGCAGTAAAAGCTCTCCTGAGCATAACACAGATGGTATTGATGACAGAAAGGAAGCGGCTGCTAATACGCACGGAAGAGACAAACGTCGCTCTGAAACAGCCACACTGGGGCAAAAATGCATGAACCAAGGCTGCACCCCGCCTCCCTCTGTGTTTTCAGATTTGGCACAGTGTCACAAACATTTTAGAGCCATAACTTCACCCGCCGCCATTAATGAATTCAAGTGACAGAGGGGAGGCTGCTCTATAAATGGAAAATGCCAGTGTGTGCCGAGGAGCCGCGGTGATTGACTTGTCAAGATGAAATCCCCGCAACGCCAATCAAGCTCTCCTCGGCGGGTGCAGTCCACTCATTTCCGTTTCACCACCAACACTCCAGCGAGCTCCACCGCTTCTAATACTGATGCCACCCGTAAATGCAATTGCATCTTTACAAAACTCCCAGTAAAAAAAAAAAAAATCAAGACTTTTATTCTCTGTCGACGGGGGGAATAAAAAAATAAAAATCACCTAATAAAAAAGAAATCAAGGGAGATGACCGTTCTGACAGATGCCAATGAAAGATTGGACTCACGCACCCCTGCGATTGAGTTTCTGCTACATCTGCCTCGCCTGCGCTGTCAGTCAGGCTGGTCATGTATTTGTTGGCTGACATCTTTATTTATTTATTGGTGTTTAGCATGCGATCGTGGCTGGCACAAAACTCCCTGTTGTAAATTATAGCCAGTCAATATTCCAATTCCTGCTCCAGATTTTGCCGCTCTGGAGGCTTGGACCCGTGCCACAGATGTTACCCACACCTCGTGTTGATGGGGGGGGAGCGCAACAGAAGTGGTGCACATAGAATATTAATAAGGAGATACAGTAGAAAATAGCGGCTGCTTATCTCCTCTGAAGTTACGTCGATACACAGTGTTCCTGCCCAACGGCTAAAGGCGAAAGTTTGGCATGGAAGTTTGTTTCGATGCCGTGGAGCTACAGAGTTCTCATCTGAAGCAGCTTTCCTGTAATAATGGGCTCACATTGTTAGTTCCTTTTATTATTTTTGACACACTTTTTCAATAGTAAGTCTTTTTTTTGTTGCTATTTTTGATCACTTTAGTCAGCTCAGGTATTTTAAAGGCGGTTAAAAAAGGCAAGTTGATTTAGCGCCGTCTTACTGGCAAGGTGTGAGTCAATGTTTTTATGACCAAGAGAAGGGCCTGACCCCATCCGAGTCGTCATTAAAATCGATCCGGGTTCTGTCTTCCAAAAAGGCTCTCAGCACTCGGATCAATAGGCTTGAAGCTGCTGCTGCTGCATATAAAACCCATTGAACTGCATCCTGTTGTTTAATCTAATTCTTTCAGCACACATCTTTCAGGTTCTTTTTATTTTATTTTTTAAAAATCATACCTGTTTATCATAGATGAATACAAACTAAGATGTGCAAAATGTGCAAGAACATTTTCTTTTGTGTGTAATTGTCCTTTAAATCCAAAATGATTATGGAGATTAATAGAGGCTTTGTTTAATTGGATTAAAGCCTGATATCCTCTGTCTGACATAATGCAAATGTCAAAGATAGTTATTGATGCATTCAATAATTCAAATTGAACCTCCGTCCAGTGTCACACGGGTGACACACTGCCTCACTTTCATATTAATGTTCATCTTATTTGCGTTAAATATTCCCGCAATACTAGAATGGAATCTCCTCAGATTGTTTCATTTGGTCCATCAGTATAACAACTGTCATTGACTTTCGTGTTGTTGGAATGTCAGACAGAGGACATCACCTCTACCTTCCCCTGGTGTTTTCACGTGTACACTTTATCCTTTCCGGCAGGGTGAGCCACCTTTATCACACAAATTGCGGCGTTGCGTCGGGACCGTGATGTCAAGCTGCATTGTAGAAATGACACTCGCGTTGCATGCTTGGATAAAACCCAACTACCCGGGGCTTTGGTTGTGTCAGTCTGTTGATGAGAGACTTGTCCACAATGACTGGCATAGGTTGTCTTTGTCCTCAACTGTGGACGTCGAACTAAAACATGTGTTGGAAAAACTGACAGAGGACAAACGGATCGTGAAGGACGGAGATTTAGGGCGACTGTTTTATTTTATTCAAAATGGATTTACTGGCGCTGAAGATTTTACATCGTTACTGAGACATCACGTCATATATTTTATGCAGAACATATTACATTGGAAATAAAGCTTCGTTTGAAATGGCGCAGGTTACTCTTTGAACAACGCAGTCCTGAATCTTCGTGCTATGTGTTTACCCAAAGTACAATCCATAGTTCTGTAAGTTTTAGTCGATGAATATTTGATTCAAGCAAAGCCCTGGCCCAAAAGTAAAAAGGGTGCAAACAGATTATGCATCACCCGATCCAATGCGCTCTGATTTCATTAGGAATGTGAGGCGTTCCTTCATACATATTTATAATAGCTACCATTAAAGCTAGAGTTGATTATCTACCCAACCCTGAAGGCCACAGTGTTCTGCAGAGTGCAAACAACAAGCACGAGCTGAAAAAAAGCTGCCAAAATGCAACTGAATAATGAAACTGCAGTAAACTCGAAGTTAATTTCAAGAACTTTGCAATGCTTTAAAAACAACTCAAAGTTTCTGCCTCCTGACACACTTTAAGTGACTTTACACTGTATTCTGATATGTTTCCCTGTATTTGTGTTGTGCAGGAGAAGGAGAAGAAGAAGCAGATCTTGTCGGGACAACAACGAGGTTTTAAAGTTAAGGGATGATTTGGACAACCTGGAGAATCCAGCTTCAAATACTGCAGGCTGATGAACTGATGAGAAACAGGTGGGCTGTTGCAATCTAATGGAGGCGTGGCGTAGAGGGGAGGGGGGAGAAGCACGATGCCTCAGCCAGAGTCGTACAACTAATCAGACGGGAGGAAACATGGGTGAACATCCTTGGTTGGGGGTCACATGAACAAACGGCCTCTTTGTCTCCCCACTCCAAAAAAAATGTCCCATCAGTCACCGCCTCCAAATGTGTGTGTGTGTGCGTGAAAGGCTCAGTTTCCGCTTTCCTTCCACACAATAAGCAACTATACTTTATTAAAAACTACTTGTGGTCCCAAGTTAACTGCGGCCAACAGCAATTACAAAACCTTGAAGCGCCTCCACGAAAGCAACGCAGAGTCGCCTTTATATGTGCTGAACTGCTCCTCGAGGAGGCTCACGGCTTTAAAAAAACGTCCCGACAGATCAACGCTGCCGGATTTGTGCTCCATAGCCCGCCTTTATCCACGTCCGATGTGTTGCCACAGAAGGTGCACTGACACTGAGACAAAAGAGAGTAGCTTAAATCAATTATCTTATCAGCTGGACTGAAAGACGAACGAAATCAGAGGAGACAATTTGTCACAGCGAGATGTACCACAGCGGCGCGTGGCTATATTTAGCACAGCTTTTGTGGTCTGATCTGCTTTGACAAGTGTAAGCTACTGAAGACGAGTGCAGATTACTTCCCCCGAAATCAGATCGTCGTTTTGATTAAGTCTTGAATGAAACAAGTTGTGGAATTCTTACATGCTCAGAAAAGACGCAACAAATCTGTACGGGTTCGGGTGCTGTTTTTATATTTAGGTGGTGTACTGGTTGGACATTTTTAAACCTGCGTGTTTGCTAAAGCAAATATACCGTATATTAAACAAAATGCAAATTGTACTTAAAGGAGAGATTCAAAGGGGGACTGTGAAGTGAACTGGGTGTGGAGATTCTAAAAGAGGATGCTCAATTATGGAATCTGCATTTGATGACTATTAATTGGCTCATTCAATCATCTGATTATGTTGTGTGTAATGATGGTCTCACAAGCATTCAGGGCACCAAACCGGCAATCATGACAAATTTTTGCTGTCAAAGTTTAGAGGACGAAAAACAAAATCGAGAAAAACACTCGGAGAGCGCAGACCTCCGCCAAGCACCTCCGACCGACCCCCTATATGTGATTTACACTTACAAATATTGTCCGACATTTCTTTTATCTATATTTTTAGATTCCTTAACCATGAAAACAAACCTTTACCAATTTGATTCACATTGATCTCATTATTAGTTTAGAAGTTATACACAAAAAGCACACTTTCAGTAATGGCCGATTCTTCTGGCTATAGATCCAGAGCTTTTGAAGATACAACAAATCCGTTTGTCCTCTACTAATTTCACAGTGTCTTGGTGAATGCAGAAGAAACATAACCTCACTCTGTGGAGGTGATAAGAGCGATATTATTGAAAGGGTACAAAAACAAAGTAGTTTTCTTGTGGAAAAAGTCAGAAACTCAAGTGTAATATCCGCAATTCAGATCCGATCCAGATAAAATTCCGTGGTGAGATATAGATACACACACCCTACATGACTGTGTCAAATTCCATAAACATCGGTCAAAAATCAAACGAGATATTGAGGAACAAATTTGGAAGCTCCATTGACTACAATGTTAACAAAAACTTCAACGTGATCCGGAATCGAGGATCTCTTCTGGATCATCATCAAAATGTAATCATCTGTTTCTGGCAACATAAAAAAAAATTTAAGACCCATTCTGAGAAACAAGATCTCATTATTGGTGTGTAAATCAGAAATCATGTCACTAAAAACTTTTTAAAGCAGGGAGGAGAAACCGACCAAAGGTTTACACCTTTTATTTGAGATACTTGAGCAAAGTGTGCGTCATTATCCCAGCCAAGGACGTTACGTTACTTTGAATTATCTTGCCTGTGCTGGTCTGTCGTCTGTTTGTGTGTTGATTAGCAGGATTAAAGGATGAAACAGAACATTCTTTGCCATTGAGGGACGGGGGCAGTTCCACGGATTATGTCTCGTGTATAATAACTACAAACAAAAACGATTTCTCAATGGATTCGATGCAACAGGGCTCGTCGAGTGCTTTTTAGTTTCATTGGTGCGCACATAAAAATAGCACGTTTTGATGGAGTTAACTTTTGATTGTTCGCGGCAACAGACGCAGACAATTTCCCGTTTTAGACTTACTGGATGCAGGATTAAAAATTGAAATTCACACCCACAGTTTGAAGAAATACCAAAACACCCACACAGCATCAACAGTGCAGAGAGAGCGAGAGAGAGAGAGAGAGGTTGATGGAAAGCCTGGGAGCAGGAATAGACACAAATGAGACATGATACTGAGAAGATGGTGGAGGAAGGAGAGGAGATGTCTTGATCATTGTCATGCAGCCTCGCTTCAGGCACTTTGTGAAGACGAACACATTTCCAACGTGCCTTGGCTGTCTGCCGGTCGGTTGCCGTGCATAGTAATGTGGCCAGAAGGTGTTAGATTGGAGGAGGTCAGCGGAGAAAAGTGCCGTTGGCATTCCAAACGCCCTTTCTTCTAGGAAATACGCTTACAATTATCATCTGCTCCTGTCACATTGCAGCTTGTCACAGATTTCCATTGGCAGTGTGTACAAGAAAAAAACACCCCACACTTAATACAGAGTCCACGGAGTTCCACGCATTGTGCATCTGTTGAATGTGGGCGTGTAATTATTAAATCATACTCGGCTTGATCTCAGGATAAAACATTTGAAGGCACAGGCAGAACTTTGCCAGACAGAGTGTGAGGGAGGATTTGGTTTTATTTCTCCTCCACGAATACTCACTGGTGACGGCGGCCAGGAAGTACCTGCCTCTGGCCTTTTGTCTTTGTGAAGACTTTGGGAAATGTGTTTTGAACATCGTAAAGCCTCTTACGTCTTTGTGGACACTAACAAGTAAAACCTGTTTTATATGGTAGTACGCACGTTTCCCCGACAGAAGATACCTGCATTTTCCAGAGAGGCTTTAACCCCCCCCCCCCCCCCATGAATATGAAGCAAAGCCATCGCATGTAAACACCTCAATCTAAATAAACTGGGCCATTCCAAAAACACTTCAATTTCACTGAGCCGGATGATTCAAACACAATAATACGTTTAAAGTGTTTTCTCTTTGAAAGGATCGTCACGGGGAGAACAACTTTGCTTTTTCTGCCTGTTTGCCAATTTGCGGTGGTAAAAGCGACGTCTTTAAGGTTGGGATTCTCATCTTCCCCACAGGGAATCATCCGCAGCGGTTTATATTCTCCACATTTTAATATTGCATGGTTTGAGAGAGACGAGTGTTCAGCGTCGTGCACATTTTAGGCTGCTCTTTCTGATTGCTGCCTGGGTAACGTTGCTTGTAGAATAAATATTATTCGCCACTCGTACTTTTTTTAGGAACCGATTGATTGCAGTCTGAAGGGTCAGAGTAAGAGCAGCTGCCGGGAGTCTTGAGGATAACATCCCTTATATAGAAACTAAAAAAAAGTGAGACTGACAAAGACATCTGGAGGACTCCGGAAGACGTCCTCCTCGAACACAACCAGTGCCTGACGCCTCTGGAGGACTCAGGACTGTGTTCTGCAGATGATTAGTGCAGGAAGCGCAGCATTACGCACAGAACTAACATGTAATGTGGTTGAAGCCTCAAATGAAATATTGATCTCCAATTCCTCAGTGAATCTTCATTCATTGTTTTGAATAATGATGTTGATGATCTCCGAAAAGCAAAAATCTTAATCCAACGGAAGAGTCAGGCATCCCCAGTTTGTTTTGGAGCAGATGATTAATGCTTACTTAGAACATTTATAGAATTAGCCTGGCATGAAATGAACTGCAGCTGCGTTTGTGTAAATGCGGCACTTTGTGAGCTCCTTCATATTTCTTTCATGGATGACCTCTATGTTTAGAGGTCAGAGACGAACGGGAAGCTGTGTTGTCTCCACCCCTAACCGCTGTCACACCTCTAAGTGCCCCTATAATTTATTTATAAAGTGAGAGACCAGGCGTGACCGAAGCTAATCACTTTCTTGAGCGCTTACTTGACATCCAACCACGTCCTTACACACACACACACACACACACGACTGAGCGGCGCCTCACACACATTTCCTGAAGGTTTACCTTCAAACATTGCCAATAAAAAGCCCAGCGCTAATGATGAAGGAACCAATTTCGCTTGCACTGAAGGCAATGACAGCTAAGCCATAAAGAAGCCTCCTCAACGGGATCTGTCGATTGCGAGGGCCCGGTTTCGGATGAGGCTCCGACTGGTGCCGTTGGTGGAAGGGATAACTGACAAGGAGGCAGAAACATCAAGTGACTGAGAGATAGAAGAGCGAGCTCGCTGGGAAACCATGAAGCCCGCTGATTATAACAGAGAGGATGACAGCATGGGAGACGCAAACCCACCGGGGAACAGCTGAGAAGCACAGATGACAACCTTTTCTCTCGCAGCTGAAGACTTCGCTCCAGAGAGCTGACGAAGTTTATACAAATGCTGCCAGATACAATTAGAATAGCGTTGCGAATGTAAAGAACGTGTTCAACGTTGCCTGCAACATTTCCCCCGGAGGAAGTTGATAGTAATATGAAACGACCTGCTGCGGGGCGTTCAGCATTAGTGTCTCGTCTATTCTTGGGAGATCTATACTGTGAGGAGCGATTTATGTGATCGTTTCAGGTGTGCAGCAAACAGATCTCTGTGAAAACGACGCGACACAAGAAAATAAGAAACAGGAGACAGATCAATCTCCATTATTGTGATAGCTGTGAAAATGTAAGCTGTTTTATCTTCCTCAAATATTAACACATTTGTTTGCTTCATTCTTTGGTTGTTTATCATTGCAGCTGAGATCGATGACCCTGAAATTAAAGTGGTAGCAGTTTAGGATGAAAGAGGACAAAATACTCCCATTATTAGTGAAACAGTTCCAAACATTACGCTGTTGAGCTTAGAGAGTGTTGCGGAATGGCAATGCCCTTTTAAAAGATGATCTATTGGCTTTTCACATTGTGGTTATTATAGAAACCAAATAATGATGAGTTAACATGGCAGCACATTTGCATTTACATAATGTTTTCCAGCGCAGGATACTCTGGAGATCACAAGCAACTCCGCTCAGACTACATTTTCTTATTAATTAAAACACACAAACCACATTCCAATCTTCTTTGGCTATGGTTTAGCCTAATTAAATAAATCATTGGACCAGAGGAACCATAGGAACCTAACCCACACAGAATGACGAGTGTTTTTATGGTACAAGCAGAATAGCAGAATAAAATGCTAAATAATTAACCATATGTGCTACCTGCGTTCCTAATAATCCATAAAATCTATATTTGTGAAGTTGTTTTTCATTTTGTTTTTCACACGAGCTGCTCTGGCTGTGTTGTCAAAAACCCGGTAATCCTGTAGATGCACCAGAACAAATAACAAGAAGTTTCTCTGAAACAGAAACTCGTAAATCCAAAAAAGAAAAGAAAAAGTAAACGCTAAGCCTGGAATAAAAGCAGTTCATTTTTAAAATGACTTGAAATGGACAAGCAGGGTTCCATAATGCATAATACATGCGCCCGTTGTAGGTGGGAGCCGCTTGTCGTGTCAGAAACGATGCTTCAGTTTCACCTTGCTCGGTTCAGCATCTCACTGACAACGGTCAGCGCTCAGGAATAGAAGCTGAAGCATTATTTCTGCAATCTGTGTCCTCTAGCGCGAGGATGCTCGTGCTTTATACAAGATCTAATTGTCTGAAAAGAAACAAGGTCATCGTGAAGACAAAAATAGCCTTTTAGAATACAAATGTCTGCCTTTGGATGTTTCTTTTTATGCTTTATTCTCAAGAGACGGCACAGGAGAAATGATTCATGAAGCGGATATGTATGCTTCGGCAGCCATAACCTTGTACGATGGCCCTTCACTCCATGTCAGCGACTTCATAAGAGATATTACACAAATGGTTATTGTGGCGTTCCATTTTCTCCATCATTCTAAAAGGGACATTTTAGCTCTTCTCTGGGGCCTGCGAGTATGAAATTTATGCTAAACATAAACTGATATGCAGCTGTTGTTCTCTATCCGTAGCACACGGTTCATTGTTTTCTAAAATGCATGCCATGCCATCTGTATGCCGTCGAGGTACGGCAGCAGGCAGGTGTTTAGAATCAGGGCCAAATGGGAACTACAGTGGATTTGGCAGTCAGACAAACATAATACGCACTTATTCACACAAAGGGAGTCAACAGAAAAAATGTCCAACAGTAGCAGACAATCCGAGGAAAGGTGAGGGTAGTGAGTGGTGATTAGAAGATGTGAAGAAGTGTTGTCTTCTGCTTGAGATTAAAGATTTACAATTCCAAGCTAAGTCAGTTAAAAAAAAAAGGAAACAAACAATACTGTAAAAATAAACGTCTAAATCCCACATTTCTCACAAGAGGCTCTGCAATATGCACAATTTGTGTGACCATGCGAAATGTCTTCGGGATCTGATCCCGAATGAGGTCAGGAAAAAAACTGACATTTTAACATTAAAGCCCATTAGTGAGGGTTGCTATGGTGACTTTGGATGCAGGCTGATTTCTGTCCATGCACAGCTGCAGAGGCTTCGTTGAACTGAACGAGACGCACCTGACACACATCTTACCTAATCAGCTCCTGCCTCTCTGGACAGTTCTCTGACAGAACATCTTCTCTGTTTCCTGATGATTTTCAGGCTCTCCCGTTCTATGTGTCGTCCCTTATTCCCTTGTTTGATCTTTAATACCTGAGGAAACAGATCCAATTAAAATTGGGGTAAATTTTCGCAACAAAACAATTTGGTTTTGGACACTTTCAATAATATCTCTCTTATTATGTCCACAAATGAGGTTCTAGTTTTGCTGGCCTGTGTACCAAGACACTGTGGAATTAATAGTGGACAAACGGATTTGTTGTATCTTCAAGAGCTCTGGATCTGCTTTTCTAGTCTCACTACGAGGTGACTTTTATCACCTTTGTAACCTTTGAATGAGGTCCAATTTCAATCAGTTATTTAAGCAGTGGGTCTCCACGAAATTTAAATATTAAAGTACGCTTCCATTGGGAGTGCTGTCATATCCAATATTTTAAAACATAATTAGGAATAAATAATTAACTTATATCAAATGGATTGCTCTTTCTATTTACAGATGGGACCTGGGGCCTGTCTTGTGAGGCCCTGCTCCTCAAATCTGAAATGCAGACTTATACTGAATGGACTTGCCTCTACTGGTTTCTTAAAATAATCCGGGTAATTGAGTTATCGTTTTCTCAGAGACATGGCAGCTTGGCTTGGCAGCTATGTGAAATCATGTTGATTTGCATATAATTAATACAAGCAGTCGTTTAGGGTCCTGGAGCAACACTGCCGATTAGACTGTCCATCACGAGACAAAAACCAAATAAGAAATAAGCACCTTTTTAATTATAGTAAAGGTTGATTTTAATAGCAAGCTACCTTTGCATTGGTAAGCATGAGCTGGGAGCTGCTGACAGCGGCCCACGTCGACCATGTGGGGAGCCGTTCCTCGGGCGTGTCTGGATGTTCTTTGAAGACCAAGGTAAAAAGTTGTCTCAAAGAAAGGTGGTCCGCTCGATATTCAGACACCCCTAAGTTCAGACAGTACAGAACATTTCTAAAGTCATAAAATAGGTTAATCTGTTGATAAATAATAACAGTCAAGAAAGACACGCACACAATACTATATGTATATTATATGATATAGTCTGTTGATTAGAATCATAGGTTCCCGTTGTATTCCATAGAAAATACATGAGGGTCATGTTTGATCCACTTATAGAAGCTTGGGGCAGTAATACAATATCTTAAATTTCTTAAAATGTATAAAAAGGCAAGTTAAAAATGTAAATGGCATTATAGCAAAAACATGTTTTTTTTTTAGGAATACCTGGAATATGAAATGATAAAAAAAAATAATAATTATGAAGATAATTAAAAACAACAACCTCACCGGCTCAAGCAAATTGTGAGAATTATCTGGATGTGGATCTGGATTTAAAGATACCAAGAACAATTTATAATCTTTTGATGATGATCCGGATCAACATATGGATGTTGTAAATTCAATTACGACGGGAATGAGCTGCTTGGCGGAGGTCTCCGCTCTCTGAGTGCTTTTCTAGTTTTAAATGCATCAACAAGAATTGATTTTACTACGAAGACGAGGATATTGACCAGGACTGAGAATATACATCTACGTGTGCATAGAGGTATGTCTCCTGGGATTACTATTTTAAAGTGCCTGCTGATAATGGCACAATAATATCGTTGACAGATAATGTCCAGTTCATGTTCATATCATCCCCCGAAGACTTTTAATGACCTTGATGGCCTGCGTTTGATGTAGGAAGAGCAGGCTCTTATGATGCTAATCCCCTGAAAGGTGTGCGGCTCCCCACGGTATTTAGATTGATGTATGACAGGCACCATAGAGATAATAAGATCTAGATTGTTATTGATCACTGGCACCAATTTGCTAACCGAGTTTTTCTTGGTATCTCGGCATATTTATGACAGAGGAGGGTGAAACTCAGTAGAATGGACTTTCCAGCCTTCATTAATACAGATAAATAAATCAGGTGACTTCATGCTTCACCTTCAAGAAAATAATATATGTATATATTTGAGATTGAGATTATTCTGACACTGTATTGTCTGGAGGAGGAAGATCACCTGAGCTGATGGTGAATTTAAAAATAAACTGACGGAAAAGAATACATGGCCCTGTGTATGTGTGTGTGACTGGAATTGAGATGAAGCAGGTTGATATTTTTTAGAATCAGAATCAGAATCACAGACAAGCTGTCGTTTCTGTCAAGCATCTTTGCCCTGGTAGGGACACTCTGAAGCAAATTTAAGGAAGTACACATAAGTTTATCACTCCAACAATGTGATTTTGAGTCCTTCTAAATTGCACACCATCTGAAATATATTCTAAAGCTTCTAAATGCCAATGCTAAAGATAGGGCAATGATCATTTTACACTGGGAAAGCACAACAATGTAAGTGTGGTGCAACAAAAAACGATGAAACAATCTAATGAGTCGGCAAGGTGGAACTAGAATAGTATGTCCTTTCCTGAGTGTGAAAACTGTGCTGTTTAAAGACATGCACCATCCTCCAAGCCTCAGTGATGCCATTGAGGTGGGGAGTTTGTGCTGAGTACAAAGGATCTAGAAAGCAAACACCCGTCGCAGACACTCGTTTGCTGCTTCACCTCCAGTGTACCGCCGCGTCTTGCCTCAGGTTGAGACTTCTGCCTGTGTGTGTGTGTGTGTGTGTGTGTGTTTATTTTTGAAACACTTCTGGGGTTCTCCTGTCGGTGTTGGGCCGGCTAAATCACAGAACAATCTTTCATCTAGTTGATTCATTTGCAGGGGATCGTTGTTTTTCTCCCATCTCTGACTGACCACTTTTTTCCCTGTGTGTATATTACAAGCACACACACACACACACACACACACACTACTGTTAAACACATACGCAGCTGCCTCCTACACGAAAGCAACACGCCTTGCATCAATTACTTTAAAAGTTCTGCAACAAAGGCTCTGGTGTGCTTTGTAAAACTTTCCTGCTTGAGGCATGCAGTTGCAGTTACAGATTTCATTCCACAGCAGGAACTTACCAAGACTGAGCTCCCAGTCAATATAGTTTTTGTACACGGCTAAGGGATGCCAGATTTATGGTATCCTGCCATCGAGTAACAGCGTTTCACAACTCATTTTGTGCGTTCTCTATCGCCCCAAAGCCATGAGGCTTATAGGGTTGGAGAAAAAAAAAAACAACGATGAACGCATATTTCACATATCGCCCCCCCGACCACCCTAAGAGGAAACTGTTGAGCCTTTATATGACATTTCTCTGCAGGATGTTTCAGCATTTATTTTATTTTAAAATGGATTCTGGATTCTGGACTATCCCTATCCACGAGGTTACCATCTTGCTTGAACGTGTGTCACTGTAGTTATTGTGATGTCGTCCATGAATGCTCGCAGACACTGGCCGGACAATGCCCGACTCTGATTTAGGACCCTGGGTTATGCCCTCTGCTGCGGATATCAGTAGGTTCATTCCCATAATGAACAAGATAGGCGAGACGGCGCACCCTGTTGGAATCCCCTTTTGGAGGTTCCAGCCAACTGGTAGTAAATCTGAGTTTAAATCCGACAAGATCGCTGGTCGGATCGGTGCTGGGATGTAATAGTGGTCAAGTCCTTCTTGGATGAGGTCACATGGAAATGATCCATAAGCGTTAACCAGATCTGGAGCCACATGTCCGCTTGGCTGTACTTCATGTCAGCGTAACATTTTTTTGGATGACTTGAACATTTCTTCTTGGTCGTTGGCCAGAGATATGCAGCAATGGTGTCTTTAGTCTAAAGTACTGCTCCTGTCTGCGGTTGTAGCCTGGGGGAAATAGAAATGTAGAAATCTGATTCAATATCATCATTAAAGTTGAACTCGTGAAGAGACTGGGCTTTTGTATAAATACAGGAAATGATATCTTAGATCTCTGGGTCAGTACAGTTTTAATAAGCACCCTTTAATTTCACGGGTGTTGTCAGAATGAAGAATTATTCCATTTCAAATGACTGAAAAGCACTCAGAGGTAGAATATTGTATTGTTTTTGAGTGCAATTATTTTTTCTATGACTTCATGATGTGAGGTGACACTAAATTTTCTGAATCATCAGCTCCATCAAAATGAAGCTGACAGCATCCAGCGTTTGGCCACTCCCCGTCTCAGCTCACGATGGCAGCTGCCAACATCTTGAAAGCCAAGGTCGCCTTTTAATAAAAACATCATAAAACCTCCACTATTATCCGGTTAAATGGTGCAGAGGATTCAGGACTTCCTTTCCTCCCAAATCCTGTCAAATTAATTACAGGCGGAGTGGGAGGCACTTTTAAGTTAATCAGATGTTTTCAGATGAGAGAGCAATAGAGTGTGTGTGTGTGTGTGTGTGTGTGTGTCGAAGGTCACTCTTTCCTGCGATTCAGCGGTGATGATGGCTACGGAGATCAGGCTGTGAAGTCAAAAGTCATGCATGCATCCACACACACAAGGTTAATTGATGTATTTATGTTTTGACCTGGTGGAGTAGCAGTTAGCGCTGTTCGTAGTTTAAATTCAACTGAAGACTTTTCTGTTGGCATCCCTGACATTGAACGACTTTGGACCTGTGATGAACTTGCCACTAATTTGGGTTATTTTAGTCAAATATTCTAGGATTTAATCTCATAACATAATCTGTGTGATTAATAATGCACAGTCCTTTGATGTCAAATGTTGGTGGTAATATAAATTACAAATATTTTTTATGTCAGCTAACATGTTGTTCTCCTGTGTGTGTGTGTGTGTGTGTGTGTTTGTTTATTTATTTGTTTTTGACTTGGGACTACTACTGTAGCTGGCTTGCTATTTCTAGACTGATGTTCTGACTGCTGCTTTAAATAAATCCACACTTCAGCTAAAACATTCACATTTCTCTGACAGTGGCCTACCCCGTGTCAAATGTGCATCGGCATCCTCCTGCATATGACACACACACACACACACAATTTCTCACACACTAACCGAGACCTGACGCTGTCGTCCTGATGACACTCACACTGGAATAGATTTTTCCTCTACTCCTTTTTGTCAATGAAAATCTGGGGAAGTTTTGCGTGTTTATAAAATAACAGTTAGTATATAATGATTTTTTTTCATTATGCAGCCTTGGAAAGAAAAAAAGCCTGTTGATGAAAATATGTCATCAATTTTGAACAAACTAAATACAACAAATAATTCACGAGTAAAATGATAAATACCATACATTCTGAAACCCATAATATAAACACGATATAAATGATTGGACTCTAACGTTATTTAGAACGTAGACTAGACAGGCTTAATATACCTGAGGATGCAACGGGGAGGAAAAGCTTTATCAGTGTCTCTCCTCACTTCTCCTTAAGCAGTAAAATCAAGATTGATGATGTGCAAGATTCAGGAGTGCAATGACACTCTATTCTAGACTCCCTCCTTGTCTGGGGGGGGGGGGGGGTTCTTATGAGCAGATAGCAGCCTGTGATATTCAAAGTGACACTCAATTAGCTGTGCACTGGCAGTGGCACACAGATTGATAGGGTGGCCCTGTCCCTGAATGCAAAAAGACAAATCCACACATCAGTGGGGTTTTTTTTTTTTTTTTTGGAGCCTCAAGAGCCGAATTGCTCCCCACTTATTAAACGTTAGAAAGTTATACTGCCCGCCCGCACTAATGGTCTGTTTGTAGCAATCAACTGTGTTTAAACTTTAAACAGCAGGTCTTTAGGTGACTGTAAAAGCTCAGATGGAACGCTTTAAAGTTCTCAATCGACTCTTTTACAACCCGTCTCAAGTTGGCCTGAGGCTCATTTAGGACCCTCGTGAACGACGTTAACCTACACAGCCCAGATGTAGACCTGCTAATGCCTCACACTGTCGTGCATCAGTCCACGACGAGAGACGGCCAGTAGGGCCGTTCGTTAGTGTCTGGATTTGGTGGTTCTGCTTGCTAGTTTTGCACGTCTTTTACCACGAGGTTGTACAATTTCAACCGTAGCAACCATTCCCGAATTATATTTTTTTTATACCTTAAAGCTTCAGTATTTGAAGGACAACAATGCTTTTATTTTTCAGATTTTTATTGCTGACATGTGTTTGAGTCTCAGTAGCAAATTGTACAATTTGATTTTCAATTGCATACATGATCTATGGATGTGTTTTATCGTTGTTGTGTGCTTT
The DNA here is from genome assembly GCF_040956055.1 of Brachionichthys hirsutus. Taxonomy (NCBI): domain Eukaryota; kingdom Metazoa; phylum Chordata; class Actinopteri; order Lophiiformes; family Brachionichthyidae; genus Brachionichthys; species Brachionichthys hirsutus. Next base: position 6,355 of record NW_027180689.1, on the reverse strand, counting down.
CACGAGTCATGCACACAAGTGTAATGCTCACTGGTGAAAGTCCTTAATGAAAGCTGCAATTTCTTCTTGTGTTACTTCCCTGAAGTTAATTTGCTTAAGATACATTTAAAACCGATGAAAAACCTGCAACTGATTTTTCTAAATCATGGCTATTGAGAGAAATGCCAGCAGAAAACTCTCCTTGTATTTTCACTTCTCTATGAATGCAAAGCTTATAGTTAACTGTGACCATGTAGACAAAGGTCAGAAAAATGCTGAGATGTGTTTGCCGATGCCAGTTTTGACTAAGACGGAGACACCTTAATGAGCTGGCATGCAGGACCCGGAGGAAACCTGCGAGACAATTAACTCGATTTTCACGCTCATTCATTAATCGCTGGCAGTTTGTCAACATCATTATGCCAGTATGTCCATGCAAACTGCATGCGGTGGAACATCCAGGTTCCAAGCTGCTTCTGGTCACCTGTTTGAGCCTCATCATTGAGACAGTAATTAAGATGCACATTATTTCTGATTAGCACTCCTTTCCATAACTAATGAACAGGAAAGCTACGTCCAGATGGCGATTTCAACACAGATCCATTGCTCATCTTGTTGAGCGGGGCCCGCAAATCGAAACAATAATCTAAACACATTAAGGCGAGTGAAAACATTCCCATTATTTTGTCTGTGATGTGCAGTATATGTTGTAAGTACGCCTCAAATTAACTTCCACAAACTTTACAAAAGTGACAAACAGGTAGCAACAGCAACACTTCCTTTTCTTTCTTTGCCTCAATTTCGCTTTTCAGACCTTTTTCTCCGCAGTTTGATCAACACCTCCTGGAATCCGACGCTTGACCTCGGCTCTGCTAACCCTGACTAAGCTCACCGGCAGTTACTGTTTTATCGCCTGACTTTTCCCTCAATCCGTGCTAAAACTAATTAAAGTTGGTGCAGAGTAAGTGTTGCGTGTGCAGCGGAAAGATTGAGGTAGTGTGAGTGATGTTGGGTGAGGCGGATTAACGAGTAGAAGGAGAGAGAGGGGGGGCGAGGGGAGAGCACTGCCTCCCGGCGGCTAATCCATATTGTCACAGATATGCAGTAAGCTGGGGCCTTTCGCCGGTTAAAGGCTGCCTTCATCTACCTAACTCTTTGTTTGCCACCATGCATCCTCCTACTTCATAGCCTGCGCTTCGTGCTACTTGGTTCAAGGATAAACATTTGAGCTCTGACTAGGAGATGAAAGGCTACTGGGAGTTGAAACGGGCGACTTGTGCGGCAGTGGGGGGGAAGCTTGCTGCCATACCAGATGGATAAAAGAGAATGGCTGAAGATATGGGAGACGGATGAGCGGGTCCTACCCCCCCCCCCCCTCAGTGTTTACAAGGTGACTTGAGTTGAGCTTTTTGTTATTAAAAAGTTCCACTTAAGCCTGGGGAAGTTTCAGAGTTGGTTTAACAGCATTACATTTTATTAAGTATGATTTTTCATGCTCACTTGACTATATGAATTAGTTTCCCTCATATGTGTGAGCCTAAAGTTTATATAAAAACAAGCTCGATATTGTCTTTATCATTTAGATCTATTGCTTTATTTTCTCCATTTTTTTTTTTTTTTTTTTAGTAACACAGCAGAGTAAATTTCCAAATGCAGAAAAGGTTTATGTAGATTGCCGGGTATTTATTGCACAAGGGATGCAGGGGAATGGGGATGGCGTGGTGCAACAGCTGGCTGAAGCGAAGAACAGAGGTGATGAATGGCTGGCGACACTTTGTGTCGGGTGGCTGGGAACTGCACAGCTGTAAAGATGGATAGCAGGTAAGGAGTACACAGGCAGATGTGAGCGATTCTAAAGCACATAAAAAAAAACAATTAGTGAAGACTGCTACGGTTTCTTTTCTTTTCTTTTTTAGCTACGGAAACAACTGAACGTCTACAACCACCCGAGCTGAAGAAAAACAATCTGGCGAGGAGTGACTGAAGAGCCCGGATGGATACACTTTCATGGTGATGAGTTTGATGGATGGCATCAAGCCGTCTTTAGAGCTCATCACAAAGATGCGTTACACCCACAACATGCGGGCGCAAACAGACTGACAGACGGCAGTGCAGGAAACGCAGTAGGAGGTGAGAACCAGCCACAGCTGCTACTGCGAGATTCAAGTTAGCTGTAATGCAATAATCAGAGTATATTACATAAAAGTAATGGATTACTTTTGACTGCTAGAGTGAGCTGATAAAATGATTGTGCATGCAGACAAGCTTTCAAAGTTTCTGCCTGTTAAAGGGAAAGATTTTCCTTGCCTCGGTCGCCAAAGTTCTTGCTCTTGTGGGACAAGTTGGGTTCTGGGTTTCCCTGCAGGTCGTTCCCTGCTACACCTGTAAAGTGCCATGAGATGACTTTCTGTTATGATCTGGCGCTATAGAAATAAAAATGAATTGCATTAACAGCGTTGCGCCACAGTTACCCAGTCTGACTGATGAGCACATCTGTCCAGAGGTTCTGAATTAACACAACAGGCCCAATCTGTCACACTTTCACAATGATCCGGAGAAACGTGTGTGTGTGTGTGTGTGTGTGTGGTGGGGGGGGGGGGGGGGGGGGGGGTGTCCAGTAATGCTTAAGAGTTAGGCTAATCTGCAAGAAGCTTGAAAAAGAGAGACAGCAGTGCTTCATCTTTCATTTTCATTAGCTGCAGTGTCTGCTGTGGCCGTGGATCACCCAATGGTGCGCATAATAAAGGCTGTCTCTTCTCTCGGACCTGCAGCTGAGAGTGGCGGAACGGCTCGAGAAGACTGAGCAGAGTTCGCTTTATACCAGGGATGCTGGAGGCTGGTGGACCCTGTTATATATGCATCACGGTTCATTGGACGCTTGTAAGCTGTCGGGCTGTGAGCTCCACCGAGCCATTTGTTAAATCTTCAAATAGAAGGTCAAACTCTTGAATAGAGCGGGGCAGACGTGACGGCGGCGCCTGATTCCGAAGTATGTTTTTCAGGTTTTCCATAAACACACTCACGCTGGTTTGTCTTGAAGTGTCTGTTACCGATCAACTGATACATTATTTCATTATTGAGTTTACCTCAACGCTCATCGGTTCTTTAATCTCGTTCAGAGATGTATGATCAATGAAGAGAACATTTCATAAAGCAATTCAGATACAAATTGGTGAGGAAATCAGCGCTGTGTTTTGATCCAGCGTCCGAACAAAGACAATTCCTGGTGGGCTCACTTCTAATATTTCCACTGATGTCCCCCCGTTTCGGGGGAGGGTCCATTGCAAAGCTATCTAATACTTACGTGGATCAGCACCTACTATGCATTATATAAATGCAGCGCTCTCTAATGTGATTTAACGTGATCAGTATAATCAATTAAGCAAAATGTTGTGCAATCCCTCTTGTTGTCTAAACGTGTGGCAAATGTGGAATTACCTCAGGATGCTGCCTTGTTAAAAAATATAACCCCATTTTGCAGCCTTCTCTTAGAATAAGTCGACTCTCTTTGATTTCCACCTTAATTAAAGCAGAAAATACAATCCTGTATGAAAATGCAGGATCACGTGCGGCGTGTCATATCTGCTGCCAAAAGCGTAGTCAGGTATGAGGATTAAATAGAGCCAGATTTCCCAGCGATAGGGAGTGAGCTGTGAGATTAGGTGGGAGCTGATGGGATAACAAAGCTGTCTAAAAAGTATTGGATCTTAGCTCCGGATAGGACAGACCAAAAACTTTTGTTAACAAATGACGGTGCCGAAAACAGCTAATTAAAACATGATCAGAATTTCCAAATATGGCATTGCAGATGTTCCTAATTTTCCGTTACTTGCACTGTTTTGCACCTGCTCACATTCACACACACACACACATGCCAAAACAGGAAAAATCTTGCAGTAAATTGCCTTTTTTTAAAAAAATGGGCACGTTGTGTAAAGGAAGAAAAAGCTTAAAGTGCAAAGGAAAGCAAACTACTGCAATTTAATTATCTTACAGCGTGGAATAAAGACCCCCACATCACAGAAATAGAGATGGGAACGCTCATTGCCAAATCTTCAAACCAAAAGCACTGATCTAGTCAATTTTAAAAAGAGTTTTGCTCTAAAAGCCCCTTAAGTGAGCGCTATCTCTACATTATCGAGATCCCACAATCCTTTGAGCTCCGTTAGTCCTGATTCTCTCTGAGAATATATCTTCTGCTTTTATCTGAAGCTGTTTCTAAGTTAACAAAACTCCAACAAAGTTAAGCCCAAAGTTACCTTTTGAGCGCTCTCTCTCTCCACCGGGATCGATGCCAGGATTCAAACTTGGAACAGGTCGAAGTAAATTTGTCCGAGTCTTTTAATTTCAGCACTAAACACTGTTTGCCTTTCCTTAATGGTTCCTAGCTCGTCTCGCTATAGGAGCAGCTGACATGCTGTGTGTGTGTGTGTGGAGCGAAGAAGCTGATTCTAAAACCTTCAATCATTCCCTGAAACATAATCAATGAAGATATGTCTTATTATATCTCCTGTCTCGATTGGAATGGCAGCACATCCCTGCAAGTGCATCCTCTCAATCACGCTTGCCTGCTGGAGCACAAAACATCCATTCATTATGAGCATTTTCATTCTATTCCAGGAAATCCCGTCTTGTTTGGATGACGCGTATCCCAACAAGATGGTATTTATACATCTAAATGATTTGAATGTGCACAGAAAGACAAATATAAACTGTCGGATGAGCTACTCTCACACAATGCTAACCTCTGGGCAGCATTTTGGGTGCTTTTTCCTCCTTGTTTTGGTTGTGCAGCCTTGGTACTTGCTAATGTTCACATTATTCTGCATTTCTTTCAACTGACACAATGAGGAAAAATAATAGAAAAAACTGGAGAACATTGATGGGTAGGAATTTTATTAATAAATAGAGAAATAATAAATATAAGTGTACTTGCTGGACACACAAATAGATTGCTGAGGGATGGGGGAACATGTAAGAAACTAAACAAAGAAAAAAAACAAAGAGGAAGATTCTAATTGGTTAGCAGCACTAGAAAAGGTCCTTTTGTCTGTTTTATTCCCCAATGAAGGCTGAAGGACACTGAAGCTTTGTCATTTAATGTCGAACTTTACCTTGTCATTACAATAAAGGTATATTGTTAGATTTAAAGGAGCGTGAATGGGAGTGTCCTTTCCTTTAATTCTGTTTTTCTCCCAGGGTAAGGATGGAGATGAGATTGTCTCCCAACACACAGCCTGTCTTCTTTAGATGGACAGATCAGGGCAGAGGTGAGTTGTATGTGTTTTGTGTGGATGTGCAATATGACTGTGGATTATTCACAAACATTCAAGGCTGGACTTTTTAAAAATGTTTTTAATATTTAGCCGTCCATCCGTCCTTTTTCTTCCGCTTTTCCGGTCAAGGGAGTTGCTGAAGCCTTCCCCAGCTTGCACTGGGTGAGACGCGGCGTACACCTCGGATGCGTTACCACACAGAGACGGACAACCAATCACACACACATTCACACACACTACTGAGAATTTGGAGTTACCAAATTCACCTAAATTGCATGTTTTTGTTTTTATTTTAACATCTATTTTATATAGAATTTGGGATCTTTGTCAGCAGAGATGGGTCGAGACCCTTTCTAGACTCCTCTCACAGTGGTCTGTTCCTCCTACATCCCTTTTTACTCCCTGCTTCTCCTCCTCAGGGCGGCCTGCAGGTGCTCCTGCTCCTCCTTATTTCATGGCCTTAAGGCACTTTTGTTTCCTCCGAGAGAGAATAAAAGTGAGGAGGAGATTAACTTTTATCCAGACAGATTTCAAGGCGAAGCATCACTCATTCAAGCACTGAGAACAAGATAAAAACAGACACCATTTACTGCACAGGTCTCCTGAGGGACACCTGGATACACCCACCCACGCACTCCGTCCTTAAACCACCCCCTATCGGGCCGACGCATGCCGTGACACAGACAGCGTCTCATCTTCTCCCTGCTGAACACGCCCACACACAGAAAACACATTTTACCACCAGTCGAGCAGCAGGCCGTGCCGCCAAACACTGACAACGTGGCTTACAACAGCATCTGTGGACTTTTCACGGTCCAGCTTCATTATGCAATTAGTGTATCACATGAGAATCAGCCACAGAGCGTGAAAAGACAAGATTATACACGTGCCTACCATCGCCATGTTGCAGCCAGCATAAACAACAGAGCCCTGTTTAAAGACAAGTGCAGCTTTTGTAGCCTTGAAGCTGAAATGGCATCTAAGACAACTGACCTTTTCCCTTCTACCAGCGTTTTTTTCACTCATAGAGTATATTTGAGCTGAATTTGTTTCACAAATGTTTTCATTTGCACTATTGTTGTGAGATGCCGGAAAGGTTT